>NW_027591143.1:0-110646 GCF_964213995.1 Mustelus asterias | reverse complement strand
AGTCACCTCTTAACCTTCTTCTCTCTAATGAAAACAACCTCAAGTTCCTCAGCCTTTCCTCATACGATTTTCCCACCATACCAGGCAACATCCTGGGAAATCTCCTCTGCACCCTTTCCAACACTTCCACATCTTTCCTATAATGCGGCGACCAGAACTATACGCAATACTCCAAATGCAGCCGCACCGGAGTTTTGTGCAGCTGCAACATGACCTCATGGCTCCGAAACTCAATCCCTCTACCAATAAAAGCTAACACACCGTACACCTTCTAAACAACCCTATCAACCTGGGTACCAACTTTCAGGGATCTATGCACATGGACACCCAGATCCCTCTGTTCGTCGACACTACCAAGTATCTTACCATTAGCCCAGTACTCTGTATTCCTGTTACTCCTTCCAAAGTGAATCACCTCACACTTTTCCGCTTTAAACTCCATTTGCGACCTCTCAGCCCAGCTCAGCAGCTTATCTATGTCCCTCTGTCACCAGCCACTTCCCTCCACACTGTCTTCAACTCCACAGACTTAATGTCATCTGCAAATTTACTAAACCATCCTTCTACGCCCTCATCCAGGTCATTACTAAAAATGAAAAACAGCAGTGGCCCCAAAACAGATCCTTGCGGTACACCACTAGTAACTGAACTCCAGGATGAACATTTCCCATCAACCACGACCCTCTGTTTTCTTACAGCTCGCCAATTCCTGATCCAAATCACTAAATCCCCCGTCAATCCCATGCCTTCGTATTTTCTGCAATAGCTTACCATGGGGAACCTTATCAAACGCTTTGCTGAAATCCATATACACCACATCAACTGCTTTACCCTCATCCACCTCTTTGGTCATCTTCTGAAAGAACTCAATAAGGTTTGTGAGGCACGACCTACCCTTTGCAAAACCATGCTGACTATCCCCTAATCAAATTATTCCTTTCTCGATGATTATAAATCCTATCTCTTATCAACCTTTCCAAAACTTTGCCAACAACAGAAGTAAGGCTCACCGCTCTATAATTACCAGGGTTGTCCCTACTCCCCATCTTGAACAAGGGAACAACATTTGCTATCCTCCAGTCTTCTGGCACTGTTCCTGTAGACAATGACGACCCAAAGATAAAAGCCAAAGGCTCTGCAATCTCCTCTCTAGCCTCCCAGAGAATCCTAGGATAAATCCCATCCGGCCCAGGGGACTTATCTATTTTTACCCTTTCCAAATTGCTAACACCTCCTCCTTATGGACCTCAATCCTGTCCAGTCCAACAGCCTGCATCTCAGTTCTCCCCTCGACAACACTGTCCCTCTCCTGTGTGAATACCGATGAAAAATATTCATTTCGTGCCTCTCCTATCTCTTCAGACTCCACGCACAACTTCCCACTACTGTCCTTGACTAGCCCTCACCTTACCCTCGTCATTTCTTTACTCCTGACATACCTATAGAAAGCTTTAACGTTTTCCTTGATCCTACCTGCCAAAGACTTCTCATGTCCCCTCCTGGCTCTTCTTAACTCTTTCTTGAGGTCCTTCCTGGCTAACTTGTAACTCTCAAGCGCCCTAACTGAGCCTTCATGTCTCAACTTAACATAAGTCTCCTTCTTCCTCTTCACAGGAGGTTCAACCTCTTTAGTAAACCACGGTTCCCTCACACGTCTGCTTCCTCCCTGCCTGACAGGTACATATTTATCAAGGACGCGTAGTAGCTGTTCCTTGAACATGCTCCACATTACAATTGTGCCCATCCCCTGCAGTTTCCTTCCCCAACCTATGCATCCTAAATCTCTCTGAATCGCATCATAATTTCCTTTCCCCCAGCTATAACTCTTCTCGTTCGATATATACCTATCCCTTTCCATTGCTAAGTTAAACGTAGTCGAATTGTGGTCACTATCACCAAAGTGCTCACCTACCTCCAAATCTAACACCTGGTCTGGTTCATTACCCAGTACCAAATCCAATGCGGCCTCGCCTCTTGTTGGCCTATCGACATCCAGTGTCAGGAAACTCTCCTGCACACACTGGACAAAAACTGGCCCCTCGAAAGCACTCGAACTTTAGCTTTTCCAGTCAATATTTGTAAAGTTAAAGTCCCCCAGTACAACTACCCTGTTACTTTCACTCCTATCCAGAATCATCTTTGCAATCCTTTCCTCTACATCTCTGGAACTTTACGGAGGTCTATTAAAAACTCCCAACAGGGTGACCTCTCCTTTCCTGTTTCTAACCTCAGCCCAAACTACCTCAGTAGACAAGTCCTCATCAAACGTCCTTTCTGCCACCGTAATACTGTCCTTGACTAACAATGCCACACCTCTCCCTCTTTTACCACCTTCCCTGCACTTACTGAAACATCTAAACCCTGGAACCTGCAACAACCATTCCTGTCCCTGCTCTATCCACGTCTCCGAGATGGCCACAACATCGAAATCCCAGGTACCAACCCATGCTGCAAGCTCATCCACCTTATTCCGGATGCTCCTGGCGTTGAAGTATACACACTTCAAACCGCCTGCCTGCCTGCCAGTGCACTCCTGCGACCCTGAAACCTCATCCATGACCTCACTACTTTCAACCTCCTGTACACCGGAGCTACAGTTCAGGTACCCACCCCACTGCTGAATTAGTTTAACCCCTCCCGAAGAGCATTAGCAAATTCCCCCCCCCCCCCCCCCCCGAAGGTATTGGTACCCCTCTGGTTCAGGTGCAGACCATCCTGTTTGTAGAGGTCCCACCCACCCCAGAAAGAGGTCCAGGTATCTGAAACCCTCCCTCCTGCACCATCCCTGTAACCACGTGTTCAACTGCTCTCTCTCCCTATTCCTCTCCTCACTATCACGTGGCATGGGTAACAAACCAGAGATAACAACTCTGTTTGTTCTAGCCCTAAGCTTCCACCCTAACTCCCTGAATTTCTGCCTTATCCCCATCCCTTTTCCTACCTCTGTCTTGAGTGCCTATGTGAACTACAACTTGGGGCTGGACCCTCTCCCTCTTAAGGATATCGAAAACACGATCCGAGACATCGCGGACTCTGGCTCCTGGGAGGCAACTCACCGACCGCGAGTCTCTCTCATTCCCGCAGAATCTCCTATCCGTCCCTTTAACCATGGAGTCCCCAATGACCAATGTCCCCAGGCAGCTAAAAACGTAGGGAGCTCTGGAGGAATACAAAGAAAGTAGGAAAGAACTCAAACGAGGAATTAGAAGGGCAAAAAGGGGTCACGAAATGTCCTTTTCAGACAGGATTAAGGAGAATCCCAAGGCATTTTATTCATACGTTGGGAACAAAAGGGTTGTCAGGGAAAAAATCGGACCTCTCAGGGACAAAAGTGGGGAATTATGCTGAGAGCCCAAAGAAGTAGGGGAGATCCCAAATGAATACTTTGCGTCGGTATTCACAAAGGAGAGGGATGTGTTGACTGGGAGTGTCTCGGAGGGGAGTGTTGACCCGTCAGCGAAAATCTCCATTACAAGGGAGGAAGTGTTAGGTTTTTTAGGGAATAGAAAGACTGACAAATCCCCAGGGCCTGATGGAATCTATCCAAGGCTGCTCAGGGAGACGAGAGATGAAATCGCTGGGCCTCTGACGCAAATCTTTGTCTCGTCACTGGACACAGGTGAGGTCCCAGAGGATTGGAGGATAGCTAATGTGGTCCCGTTATTTAAGAAGGGTCGGAAGGATAACCCGGGAAATTATAGGCCGGTGAGCTTGACGTCCGTTGTCGGGAAGTTGTTGGAGAGGATTCTTAGAGATAGAATGTATGCGCATTTAGAAAGGAATAAACTCATTAACGATAGTCAGCATGGTTTTGTGAGAGGGACTTCATGCCTCACTAACCTGGTGGAGTTTTCTGAAGAAGTGACCAGAATGGTTGACGAGGGAAGGGCCATGGATGTCGTCTCTATGGACTTTAGTAAAGCGTTTGACAAAGTCCCTCACGGTAGATTGGTGCAAATGGTTGGATCTCATGGGATAAAGGGGGAGGTGGCAAGATGGGTGGAGAACTGGCTTGGTCACAGAAGACAGAGGGTGGTAGCGGAAGGGTCTTTTTCAGGCTGGATGCCTGTGAATAGTGGAATTCCGCAGGGCTCTGTATTGGGACCTCCGCTGTTTGTGATTTATCTAAACGATCTGGAAGAAGGTGTAACTGGTGTGATCAGTAAGTTTGCGGACGACACGTAAATGGCTGGACTTGCAGACAGTCAGGAACATTGTCAGAGGCTGCAGAAGGATATAGATAGTCTGGAAATTTGGGCAAAGAAATGGCAGATGGAGTTCAATCCAGATCAATGCGAAGTGATGCATTTTGGAAGAACTAACGTGGGGGCGGGGGTGGTGGTGGAGCTATACGATAAATGGCAGAACCATACAGGGTGTAGATACGCAGTGGGACCTGGGTGCGCATGTCCACAGATCCTTGAAGGTGACGTCACAGGTGGAGAAGCTGGTGAAGAAGGCATATGGCATGCTTGCCTTTCTAGGACGGGGCATCGAGTATAAAAGTTGGGGTCTGATGTTGCAGTTGTATAGAACGTTGGTTCGGCCGCATTTGGAATACTGCATCCAGTTCTGGTCGCCACACTACCAGAAGGACGTGGAGGCTTTACAGAAAGTGCAGAGGAGGTTTGCCAGGATGTTGCCTGGTATGGAGGGGCTTAGTTATGAGTAGAGATTGGGTAAACTGGGGTTGTTCTCACTGGAAAGACGGAGGATGAGGGGTGACCTAATAGAGGTGAATAAAGTTATGAAAGGCATAGATAGGGTGGACGGTGGGAAGCTTTTTCCCAGATCGGTGGTGACGTTCACGAGGGGCGATAGGTTCAAGGTGAGGGGGGCGCCGGAGTGGGGGAAGGCGGGGATGTTCAACACGGATATCAGAAGGACGTATTTTACACAGAGTGTAGTGGGGGCCTGGAATGCGCTACCAGGCCCGGTGGTGGAGGCGGACAAACTGGGAACGTTTCAGACTTATCGAGATAGCCACATGAACAGAGTGGGAATGGAGGATATACAAAAGAATGGTCTGGTTTGGACCAGGGAGCGGTGCGGGCTTGGAGGGCCGAAGGGCCTGTTCCTGAGCTGTTTTGTTCTTTGTTCTTTGACTAAGCCTCTACTCCTCTCCCCCCTTCCCGTCTTAGCACCAAGGACAGACTCTGAGGCAGCGACCTGTACCCCATGGCTTACCCATGCTAAGTCCCCCCCCCACCCCGCAACAGCATCCAAAAATGTACTATCCCCAATTTCTACTGCATTTCTTTTTTCTCCCCCCACTTGAACGGCTCCCTGTACCCTGGTGCTGTGGTCAGTTTGCTCATCGTCCCTTTCCCTACCCTTCTGACCTGCCGGGCCGGACTCTGCGCCAAAGGTACGGCCACTGTTGTTTCCCCCAGGTAGGCTGCTCCCCCCAACAGCACTCAAACAGGAGTACTTATTTTGAAGGGGCACAGCCACCGGGTACTCTCTAGTTCCTGACCTTTCCCCTTCCAACCTGTGACCCACGTGTCTTTCTCCTGTGGCCCCGGTGTCACCACCTGCCTGTAACTCCTATCTATCAGCTCCACATTTTCCCTGACCAGACGAAGATCATCGAGCTGCAGCTCCCGTACCGTAACGCGGTCCCTTAGGAGCTGCAGTTTGATGCAACCGGCGCAGAAATGGGCGTCCGGGAGGCGAGCTGACTCCAGGAGCCCCCACATCCGACACCGAGAACAACAAACTGGACTTGCACTCATAATCGCCCTTTCTTCAAGTACACTGGTAAAACTACGAGATGAACCTAACATGCTTCGCCCGTTTCCGACTAATCCCGTTGAGCCAAAACCCTTCAGCCCTCACTCTACTCCCTGCTCACTCCGCTGCCCGCTAACCACGCTGCCCGCTGGGTAGTGCGGCCTGCTCTTAACCCTCCCACGCTGAAAACAAAACCCCACACACTTCCCACAATACCCCGCGGATACGTCCCATTTGCAGTTTAATGTTTTTTAAAAAAATAAAGCCCACAAATAAAGTATTGTAAAAACGTCGATCTCTCCCCCCAGACTCCTGCAACAAGTCACTCCTCTTTACCTCGCTATGGATGAACAATGAGCATGTACAGGAGAGAGGGGAAAGGGGGGTGTGGGGGAAGAGGGAAAGGGGGGTGTGGGTGGGGAGAGGGAAAGGGGAGTGTGGGGGGGAGAGGGAAAGGGGGTTGTGGGGGTGATTCCTCATCTGATCTGTTTTCCAGGATTAATTCAGACTGGACGGGTTTCCCAATTAGACCCAAAGTGGACAGAGATAGAATCTGCAATCCCTTCCTGCATCCAATTATCAGAGCCCACCCCGGATTGAACACCTCTCTGGACTGGACAGCTGGTGGAGTTGGAAGTCAATCGAGGATTTTTCTATTTAAGTTCCCCTCTGCAAATGTCCTCCCCATTCTGACTCTCCCCCACAGCTTTTCTGCTTCTAATTTACAGATTATATCCTCTGTCCGTCTCTTTTTTCCTTTTTTCTCTCCCTCTCTCTTTGCCTTCTCCTTTGCTTCCCTATCTATCTCTTCCTAAACTCTTCTTCTCTCCGACCAGCTTTATTCCCTCTATCTGGATTTCTCTCTTATCCAGTGCGTTCCCATTCTTCATTTACATTGTAACTTTAAACCATATCTCCCTATCGCTCTCCAATTGTTCTTTCTCTCCTCCTGTTTCTCCCCATATCTCTCCATCTCACCCCAGTATTGCTCTCTCCATCTCGCTTTCTCCCCATTCCTGTTCACCTCCCTCCAGAATCTCTCCCTCTCCCTTTCCAGCTTTCTTTGTGGGGATTTTAAGCACAGCATGATCCCATGGGCAGCACTGTGACCATATCCAGAGAGGACAAAGTGGGGTGGGGAGGGGGAGGGGTGGGGGGGGGGGAGAGACATGCCATTCCCCCAGCCTCGCGCTTGGTGTAATCCTCCACCCAGCTCCATGTGAATTCTGAGTTTGGATACATATCCCCTCAGTGACAGAAAGAGATAAACTCCCCGCTTTAAACTGGGGAACAAGCTGTGTCCATTCCTTTGGTAGACTTTTTAAAATGAGCCTCCCAGTAGTTATTTATGAATAAATGAATCGATCTATTGATTGATTTCTGTAACTAAGGAATCTCAGGGCTCTGACTGAGTCTATTCTCCAGAGACAGGAAGCTGGGCACTGACTCCTAACTGGAGACCCCCAGATAAGGTGGTTCTTCCCACCCCCTCACAGCAATATTGTTTGTGGTTATTGGCAGTGTGGCTCAGAAATATTGCATCGCTCCTTTCAACACAGTGCACATGAAAGAGACGGAAAGAAGCAGAGATATGGACAGAAATAGGAAGTTAGAAGGAGGGATGGAGTAAGAGGTGGTGAGTGTGGTTGCAAACACCTGGCCCTAGATAAGAACATCCACCTTTACAATGAGAGAGAGAGACAGTGGCAGGAGGAGAAAAGAGAAGGAGGGAGTGGAGCAGAGACAGAGGGAGGCCCGAGGGGAGTGGAAGGTCAAAGCAGAGGTGGTGATGGAGGGACAGCATTTGAGAAAGAGGGACAGGATGTGAGAGTCTCCAGTGTGTGGTCACTAGCTGCAGCTCCACTCAAACCCTGTCAGATAGTCTGGGAGGATTTTTAAAGTGTCCTGAAGGAATCAGGAGCCACTTCCCAAACTGAAAGAGGGAGTTGAGCGGATTCTAGAGACTGAGAGGGGACAGGGGGTGGGCAGGATGGAGCAGGGCTGGCATTTTAATTCAGGTTTAGAAGATTCTCTCTGTGGAACTCTCTCTCTCTCCATTTGAATGTTTCTGTCTGATTGGAAGAAATTGAGGGAAGGAAAGAGTGAGAGAGAATGAGGAGAACCAAGATTGAGAGTTTATATAATAATAGAATCATCCAGGGTTCTGAAGACTGTGGAGGAACAGAGAGATTTTGGGGTTCATATCCACAGATCTCTAAAGGTTGCCACTCAAGTAGATAGAGCTGTGAAGAAGGCCTGTAGTGGGTTAGCTTTTATTAACAGGGGGTTGGAGTTTAAGAGCCGTGGGGTTATGCTGCAACTGTACAGGACCTTGGTGAGACAACTTTTGGAATATTGTGTGCAGTTCTGGTCATCTCACTATAAGAAGGATGTGGAAGCCCTGGAAAGAGTGCAGAGGAGATTTACCAGGATGCTGCCTGGTTTGCAGGGTAGGTCTTATGAGGAAAGGTTGAGGGAGCTGGGGCTGTTCTCTCTGGAGCGGAGGAGGCTGAGGGGAGACTAAGTAGATGTTTATAAAATGATGAGGGGGATAGGTAGAGTGAACGTTCAAAGACTATTTCCTCGGGTGGATGGAGCTATTACAAGGGGGCATAACTTTTGTGTTCGTGGTGGGAGATACAGGAAGGATATCAGAGGTAGGTTCTTTCCGCAGAGAGGGGTTGGGGTGTGGAATGGATTGCCTGCAGTGATGGTGGAGTCAGACACTTTAGGAACATTTAAGCGGTTATTGGATGGGCACATGGAGCACACCAGGATGATAGGGAGTGGGATAGCTTGATCTTGGTTTCTGATAAAGCTCGGCACAACATCGTGGGCCGAAGGGCCTGTTCTGTGTTGTACTGTTCTATGTTCTATGTTCTATACAGTGCCGAAGAGGCCCTTCGGCCCATCGAGTCTGCACTGTCACATTAGAAATACTTGAAATCCCACCTAACCCCATCTGTCAGCACTTGGCCCAGAGCCCTGAATGTTATGTTGTGCCAAGTGCTCATCCAGATACCTTTTAAAGGATGTGAGGCAACCCACCTCCACCATCCTCCCGGACAGCGCATTCCAGACCCTCACCACCCTCTGGTGAAAAATTATTTCCTCACACCGCTGCCCCAAAACCTCCTTACCCCCACCGTGAACCTATGTCCCCTCGTGACTGACCCTTCAGATATGTGGAACAGTTGCTCCTTATCCACTCTGTCCATGGCCCTCATAATCTTGTCTACCTCGATCAGGTCGCCCCTCAGTCTTCTCTGCTAAAATGTTAATAACCCAAGCCCACGCAACCTCTTTTCATAACGTTGATCTTCCATCCAAGGCAGCATCTTGGTGAATCTCCTCTGCACACCCATCCAGCGCAAACACATCCTTCCTATAATGTGGCGATCAGAACTGCACACAGTCCTCCAGCAGGGGCCTCACCAAAGATCGAGACAATTCCAACATTACTTCCCTGCCTTTGTCATCGATGCCTCGAACGATAAAGGCAAGTGTCCCATATGGAATTTTCACCACCCTACCAACATGCCCTTCTGCTTTCAAAGATCTGTGGTCAAATACGCCAAGGTCACATTCTACCATAGATCTTCCTATAGTCCGAACATTCATTGAGTACTTCCTTGTCAAATTACTCCTTCCAAAGTGTATCAGCTCATACTTTTCAGGGTTACATTCCATTACACGGTGTAAAACACACTCCACACTGCGAACTGCACCTTGTGCGATCTTGCTGCAGATCTTGCTTTAAAGGTTGTCTCAGTGTTAAGAGAGAGTTTCATCTTTCCAGGGAAGTGAAGGGAATTCTCCAGACTTGGGACAATGCACACACACAGAGTGGAAGGTGTGTGGGGCTTTTTGTTGGGTGCTTTGGGGGAAGGGGCTCACAGCAGGTGTGAGGATGGAGGCAGGGGTAGGGCTGTGTCTCATTTGATTAGATTCGCAGTGCAGCGGCTGTGGGATCTTGCTGTGCACGCACTGTCCTGGGCCCTTTGTCTGCCTTGTAACAATGAACATCCTCTTTGAAAATCGCTCACTGACTGCAAAGAAGGTTCCAAGGCCTTGAATATAAAAAAGCTTCAACTTGAACAATGGGACTGAGGGAGTTCATGATCACTTTCTGCAGAGGACTGAGGGGACATTCAGCCAATAACACATTGCTGCCTGTGGGATCTTACTGTGCGACCAATATTCAAGCCTCACTTTGTACATTAAAACAAGAAGCACACACACAGAAAACAATTATCAGAAACTCTAAACTGAATTTTGAAACTGCCTCTGTGCTTTGGATCTTCCTGTGCACAAGTTATATCAGAAATCTCTAAATTAACAGCAGTGAGGTCAGATTAACAATTAATCTCATCACTGTAAATAATTCTTGATGGCCTGGAATGAAAGTTATTTAACTAGAAGCGGGTGTAATTGTGGAATAAAAAATGTGTGTGAGGCAGAGAGATAAATGTGAGGGTGAAATGAAATGCACAGGGTTCTATTTGAATACAGTTTGCTGTGGCGGTGATTGTCGGAGCTCTCGCTCTATGTCTGGTGTTGGGAAGCTGAGTTTGTGAAGTGTGGTCCCTTTAAAAGCTGGTTTTGTGTCCCTTTAAAGTTGGACTTGTGTCAATGCTTGGAGACTTACAGGTACAGACAGAGCACACAGACGGCAACATTTGCAGCCAAGACCAAGCATCAAGGTTGCCATGGTAACAGGCTTTGCAGGTTTTTGAATTTTGGGTTCAGCCTATCAGTTCAAAGAAGACACTCAGCTATCAGGAAGCTATCAAATGTTAATTTATTGCTGTTGACAAGATCAGATCAATCCTGGTGCAGGAAAATTCAGAGGTCATCACAGTATAAAAACAGGGGATCAACTGCCTGCCTGCAGTTCAACTGAAGGACTGCCACCTCTCAAAGCCCAGAGAGGGAAAGAGCAGCTCTCTCCAGCTTTGATTATCACTGAATAGACCTCTCCATCTATCGATCTGAATCAGAAGTAACTCGCAAGCAGCGGAATAGAGAGACGAACTCCAAAGGTTTTCCTAAATTATGTTCTTTTTTTTTCTGTTAGTGAATGTCCTTGTGTTTATTTGAACTGCATTCCAGTAGAATCTTACTTTAATCACAATGCTACTTCTTTATCTAAAGTTCCCTGCTGGTTAAATACATAAATTGTTAATTGTTCACTTAAATTGAGTGTCAGATATTTCTGTTGATTAACCACTAAATGTTAATGAAGAACAGTTCACACCTTCCCACACACCTTTCACACATCACAAAGCAAGGTGTTCCTCTTTGGGGAATTTGGCGTGGCTTGTTAAAAGGGCATCAACCTCTGTCTCATGTCACTGTCTCTCTATCTGTGTCTCTGTATTTCCATTATATGGCTTGTGAGAGAGAGGGAGTGAGAGAGTTGGGGCACAGGCTGAGGAAAGGCTGATGTTACAGAATGTGGGAGTGAGAGAGAAACGGGAGGGTCAGGTTAAACAGGGGGAGAGATAGCTGAACATTGTGGAGTTGGGGTGGAGGGAAAATGTCACAGGATTCGGGGGTAGAGGGTTTCCTGAGAGCAGTAACTGCTGATGTCCCTGTCACATCTTTCCAGAAAGCGTGATGTTCAAACACTCCAGTCCTGAGACAGTCTGTTTTGAAATGTATCCTGAGGGAATGAACAGTTTCTTCCCAGTTGAGGTTTGAGCCACTTGCCGACTGGGCTGGGCGGTGTGGAAACATTGCTGCGCATGGAATCCTGCTGTGCATCAATGACCTGCAGCATATACAGAACTGCAAATTGTAACCACACAACTTAAAAGGGAAATTTGGGAGGGTGGAGGGGCTAAAAATCAAACCCCTGGCCTTGGTAAAGACTTATGCTCAATCCCTGTGTCCTGTTTGTGTTTTTAGACAGGGTGGTGCGATTTGGAGGATTTATCATTTTTTATGAGGGGTGGGTAGGGCAGGGGGTTCAATATCTCGGCCTCTGTCATCACAACGTTCCCTCTCTCTCTCCAACCATTTGCTTCAATGTTGCATCTTGTAGTTCATGTAAAATAAAACCCCCTTGTGTTTTGTTTTATTGTTGTGGGGTGTGTGAGGGGTGTGCGGATGGGACAGGGGGTGGGGAACAGTGGTTCTCTTTTCCCTCTTGCCCTTTCCCTCCGTGTGTGGGATGTTTTGGGGCTGGAAAGGACAGTTCTGTTTCACTGGGGTGGGGAGAATTCTGTTCTTTGTCCCCAAGGTTTATTGCATCCTCTGGGACTAGGCCTCAATTCAAGTCCTAATCTCAGGGCCCTCAGGATGCCTTTTCCATTCGCTTCATTCCATACAGTTACTGTGTTTAATTTTATGAGTTGAATCGTTTAATAAAACTGCAGCAGCCGCGTCAATTCATTCCACTCAGGATGCAATTGTCGGTTTTCAAACTCTCTCACCCAACGTTCTCATTAGATTGTGTTATCAGTGAGGGAGAGAGAGAAAAAGAGGAAGGTGTAAGAGAGAGTGAGAGAGAGAGAGAGAAGGCCGAGAGGAAGGGAGCGGTGAGAAGATAAAGTGTCGGGGGGAGGGGGTTGGGGGGTGAGGGAGGGTGGGTGGGGGGAGAGAGGACGTGTTTAGGGGGTCCTCCACTGTATCATTCCAGGCGAGCCCCCCAGTCATTGAAACATATAAACTAGAAGCGTGAGTAGGAGCTTGCGCCACCATTCAATTTTATTGTGGCTGATCATCAAATTTAATATCTTGATTCACCCTGACCCCATATCCTTTTATCCCTTTAGCCCCGAGAGCTATATCTAATTTATTTTTGAAGTCACAGAACGCCTGTGAATTCCACACATTCACCACCCTCTGACTGAAGAAATTTCTCCCCACCTCAGTTCTAAAAAGGTTTTCCCTTATCATCAAACGAAGACAGCGAGTTGTGGACTCCCCCACCATTGGTAACTTTCTTTCTGAATCGACCCGTTCGAATCCTGTTTGAATTTTACAAGTTTCTCTGAGATCCCCTCTCACTATTCTGAATGCATTTGCCTTAACAACATTCGGTGGTAGTGAATTCCACATATTCACCACCCTCTGACTGAATAAATTTCTCCCCACCTCAGCTCCAAAAGGTTTGTCCCTAATCCTAAAACTATGACCCCGAGTTCTCGACTCCCCACCATTGGGAACATTCTTTCTGAATCGACCCTGCCTCATTCTGTTAGAATTTAATAGGTTTCTATGAGGTCCCCTCTCACTCTACAGATTTCTATTGAATATAATCCTAACCAATCTAATCTCTCCTCATATGACAGACCTGCCATCCCAAGAATCAGCCTGGTAAACCGTCGCTGTACTTCCTCTATAGCAAGGACATCCTTCCTCAGATAAGGACACCAAAACTGTACAAAACTCTCCAGGTGTGGCCTCTCCAATCCTTTATAAATTGCAGCAACTCATCCCTATCCCTGAATAGGAATCATCTCGCTATGAAAGCTTACAGACCATTTAGCTCCATTCCTGCCTGCTGTACCTGCCTGGTTCCGTGCAGTGAATGATGCACGAGGAGACCAAGGTTTTGATGAGAATCCACCTCCCTCAATTTACACCCATTCAATAATAACTTGTCTTCCTAATATTCCTACCAGGGTCGATATCCTCACAGTGATCCACATTAAACTGCATCTGCCATGTGTATGACCACACCCTCAGCCTGTCCAAATCACGCTGAATATTCTCTGCACCTTCCTCACAGTTCACCCTCCCACCCAGCTTTGTAACATCTGCAAATTTGGAGATGATGCATTCAGTAACCCTGCTGGAAGACTAAATAAACCACATCCACTGGTTCCCCTCGGTCAACTCTACCGGTTCCACCCTCAAACAATTCCAAGATATTCCAATCATGATTTCCCTTTAGTAAATCCATGCTGCCTTTGTCTGATTATGGCGCTGCCTTCCAAATGCCGAGTTATCAAATCCTTGAAATTTGACTCTTGCAACTTCCCCAGCACCGACGTTAGGCTCACTGGTCTATAGTTCACTGTTTTCTCTCTCCAGTCCTGTCTGAATACCCGGCTTGCATTAGCTACCCTCCAATCTGTAGGAACCAGCCCAGAGTCCAATAAAATAGGAAAATAACCACCATTGGACCTCATATTCCCAGGAAGACTTCCTTAAGTACTCTGGGATGAAGATTATCAGGACCTGGAGATTTATCCACCTTCAATCCCATCATTTTCCCCAAAACCATTTCTCTACAAATTCAAATTTCCTTCAGCTTCTCTCTAAAACTTGTTCCTCTCAGAACTTTTGGCATGTTATTCATGTCTTCCTTTCTGAAGATCGAAGCAATCTTCAATTTAATTCCTCAGCTATTACTTTGTCCCCGTTAGAGTATCTCCCATTTCTGACTGCAAAGGTCCTAGTTTGTCAATCTGTTTCTCTTTACATACCGATAGATATTTTTTGAAGTCAGTTGTCATGTTCCACGTTAGATTACTTTCATACACTATTTTTCTTTCCTTAATCAATCCCTTGTTCCTCCCAAAAGAATGGATTTGTAAACAGTGATTGTGTTACTGAGGGTGAATCTGTGATGATGTGTTTTAGCTTTTCACCAATTCACACCTACAATTGTGTTTTAAATCTGGCTGCTCCCACATTGCAGTGTGATTGTGGGATCTTGCTGTGCAGGATGACCAGCAGCATTTCCGAAATGACACAGGAACATTTTATTTTCCTCAGAAACCCTCTAACCCTCCTGCTGCTGACCTTATTCTACACACCTTGGACATTGACCCCTCTGCTCAGGGGAAGAAGTTTCTTCTCAACTATCCTATCTTTGTCCCTCATAATTTTGAACACCTCAATGATGTCCGCGCTCCGCCTTCACTGTTCTGTGGAAAGTAACCCCAGCCTAACCAGCCTGTCTTCACTGCAGAAACACTGCTGCCCAGGCAACATCCTGGTGAATCTCCTTTGCGTTCCTTCCAGAGCAATCACATCCTCCGTCTAGTGAGGCCCCCAGAACTCCTCACAGTCCTCGAGCTGAAGACAAATGAGTGTTTCATACATCTCCATCATCACCTCCCTGCTCCTATCTTCGATACATCAGCTAATAAAGACAATTGTCATGTCTGCCTTCTTAAGCAGCTGATCATCAGAAGTTACCCACTGGAATGGAAAACAATAGAAGATTTATGTTCTTTCTTGAGTTTAACCAGAAATTAAATTTTAAAAAATCCAAAGAGCAGTTGTCCAGTCACAACCTCAACATAAAAAAATAAATGAACTAAATTCAGATCATTCTTGACAGATTTCATTGAATAATTTTCACAATTATCAGGAATGATCTGGTCGATGTCCGACACATGGTGTTTCTAGATACCTTCAGTAAGTTAACAGACTTCAGTAATCTCAGAGCAAGTGGAGTTAGAGGACCAGCAGCAGAATGACTAAATGCTGGTTACAAAGACACAACACAGGCAGTGGGAGTTAAAGGGATTTACTCTGATTGCTGGAAGGTGGGAAGTGGTTTTCCACGAGGATCAGCGCTGGGATCACTTTCCTTCACCATTTACATCAACAATATGGAATAGGGAAGCAAAATTATAGTTTCAAAATTTACCAACCAATCCAAACTGAGAATGAGAATGAGCAGAGTGGAAGAATACAACTCAACACAATAACACATAAATAATAAATTATAAACTTGCAAATTGGGTATTGGAATTGGAAATTAATTTCACCACAGCTCAGTGTCAGGTTCTTCATTCTGATCAGAACAATATGTTTCCCAATCACTCTGTAGAAATCAAGTATCTGAATGTTTTCGAGGAGTTCAGGGCTTCAGGTGATCAGATTCACAAATCGCTTTCAGAATCAACACAGTTGAGACAGAACCACAACAACCCAGAAAAAAAAACCATTGGAGTTCATTTATAGATCAATGGAAATGTGAACAATGCACAAAATGTTTGACAATCACTGAACACTGCACGGTTTGTAATTGGTTTGTTTAACTATCAGGAAGTCGCTGAAACCTCTTTCTTTTCAATACAAAGCCGAGGTATGGAGAAATTTCACATCATCCACTGACCACCAAACAAAGCCAAACTCTTCCTGTTTTCAACATATTCCAAAGATAAAAGACTGAGGCAGCTCCACAGAATGGACATCTCACTCACCAAATTAAAATAGGATATATTTAACATTGAAACAACTTACTTCATTGCAATTCTTTTCCAAAACACAATACAATTCTACTTGGACAGATGGTGCCCTATATTAATGGAGACTTCGATCAGATATTCCACTCAGGTGAAAGAACCACAATCAGTACAATTTTACATTGACAAATATACCCTGCAATACTTGTTCACTGGTGTCAGGTATTCAACTTTGGTTAGTGACCCACACTCAAATTTCCATTATATTCTTACTCCCACTGAACATTATTTCAGAGAGATCACCTTCACTGAGGTCCAATCTTACAATAGATAAGATTGAGTAGTTCACTCCTCAATACATTAACTTCATTGAGTAGTGAGCCCGTGAATAACATACAGAGGCTCATTGTCAGTTGATGAAAAGGATTAAAAACACAGAGAGACTTCAAGCCATTTGATTTCAGTAAATTACATCGTTGACCTGGTGTCTTTATAACAGTGACCACGAGATCAGCATGGAGCATTTTCAGTCAGAGTTTAGAATCAGAGAGCCGTTCACACACAGATTTACACAACCTCACTGGTTAGAGTCACTCACCGGGAACACCAATAATGGCGATGATTGGGTAGAATATTTTCTCAGCTATCTGAACTGGATACAGCATCTTCAGTGTGAAGTGATGTGTCCCTTCGAGCTGCTGGCAGTCTCTCTGACTTTAACATCTGACGTTATATATTCCCAAAGCCTTTAATTTATACACTGTAAAGTCACCTTAGGGACATTGTGGCAGAAACCTGGTTTGAAGTTTTTTTTAAATATATGAACAAACAGATTACGACATTGAGTTCAGTGATGGAAAATATTTATTTTTAGTATTGACTTCTTTCCAAACACCGGATTCTGTTGATCACATTTATCAACTAATAACAAGTGGAAAGATGCTGTCCACTCAAACACCATCAATCCCACCTCTAGATCTCAGATAGTTTCAGTGATATCTGTTACTGGACTGTGACATTTCAGTAATTGAGTCCCAATTGTTACCGTGTCTCTCTGTGTGATCTTTAACTGTGGACATTCTGTGATGTGATTTAAGTGGGTTAGAGTTTAGCATCAATTGCAAAATTCTGCTGATCAATAATTTGGAACTATCTAGTCTGCAAAGAAATTTGTTTTTATCCCGAAATCTACTGCAGCTTCTCAAACTGAGAAAATATTCAGAAGCAATGGGACATCTCAGAAAATTCAGGCCCTGCAGCAGATACAATCACATCACCTCTTAGAGCAGTAAAATAACAGATTTAACTGTGACCAGCAATGACACTGGACCCACATCTGATACAGTGTTCAGAAACGTGCCCAGATGTGGAAGGAGAGAGATGAGCACGAGAGAGAGGGACGGCTTGTGGGATGGGCTGAATCTAGAAAGGGTGCGAGGCTGGGAAAATGAATGGATAAGAGTGAGAGAGGAAGACTCTGAGCGAGTGAATGTGAAACAGAGGAAGACAGAAGGATAGATGGGGCGGGAGTGAGGGCGTGATGATGGGGGAAGCAGTTATTGTGAGAGGAATGGTGTTTATAACAGTAACTTAACTTAGAGAGAAGTCAGCTCCGCTGGCTATGAGGAGAGGTTGAATAAATCAGGATTGTTTTCACTGGAAAGATGAAGGCTGAGGGGAGACCTGATAGAGGTCTACAAAATTGTGGGAGGCACAGACAGGATGGATAGTCAGAGGGTTTTCTCCGAGGGTGGAAGGTTCAGTTACAAGGAGGCACAGGTTCAAGATGGCAGGATGAAATATTAAGGGAGATGTGCGGGGGATGTTTTCCACACAGAGAGTGTCGGTGCCTGGAATGCGCTGACAGGGGAGGTGGTGGAATCAGGCACATTAGCAACTTTTAAGAGGCATCTGGATTGATGCATTAATAGGAGGTAAGAGGGATACTGACCGAGTAAGCGCAGCAGGTTTTATTTTAAAATAGGGCACCATGATCAGGACAGGTTTGGAGAGGGTCGAAGGGCCTATTCCTGTGCTGTCCATTTCTTTGCCTTTGTTCTTTGAGCGTCTGCATCAGGAAAGACACAACTGGGGTAAGAGAGAGTGAGACAAATCAGACCACAAGACTGTGCTCCTGCGACAGGCTGACACACAAAGGCTAAAGCGGGATGATCCATTCAATAATGTCATGCAATGTTGGTCTGAGGAATCGAAAGATCTCCTACGTGACTGCTTAGAGTCAGGGGACTGGTCAGTATTTAAAAACTCCACGAACAACCTGAGCGAGTACGCCACTACAGTAACTGACATCATTAGGAAGTGTGTAGGAGACTCTGTGCCCAAGAAGATATTGCGTGTGTTTCCCAACCGGAAACCATGGATGATCAGGGATATCCACTGCTTTCTGAAGTCCAGGTCTGAGGCATTCAAGTTAGACGACCCTGACCTCTACAAGACAGCCAGAGATGATCTACACAGATCCATCAAAGATGCAAAAATACAGTTTCAGACCAACCTAGTGCCCCATGATAGCCAGACGGACCCCCACCGGCTATGCCAAGGTCTGCAAGACATAGAAGGCTACAAGATGAAGGTGTGTAAAATCGCTGGCTTCACCAAACCCATTTCTAATCAGTTCAATGCACACTGTGTCCGTGTTGAGCATGAGGTCAGCATGAGCATGCCCTCCACCCCAGAAGCCTCGGATGCAGCTGTATCTGAGGTCACAATTGCAGATGTCAGAACAGCCGACTCGAAAGTCAACCCATGGACAGCGACTGGCCCGGATGAGGTACACGGACGAACACTCACACACTGCGCGGATCAGCTGGCGGGGGTATTTATAATCATCTTCAGCTTTCTTTACAACAATCGGAGTTCCCTATCTGCTTCAAGAAGACGACCATCATCCCAGTACCAAAGAAAAGCCAAGCAGCGTGCCTTAATGGTGACGTTCTGCTGGCTCTGACATCCATCCATCGAAGTAGAAAGAGTCGAGAGCTTCATGTTTTTAGGTGTCCAGATCACTATCAGACATGTCCTGGTTCCCCCGTGCCAACAATATAGTTAGGAAAGCCCACCAACGCCTCTACTTTCTCAGAAGACTAAGGACATTTGGAATGTCAGCTATGATTCTCACCAACGTTTACAGATGAACCATAGAAAGCATTCTTTCGGGCTGTATCACAGCTTGGTATGACTCCTGCTCTGCCCAAGACTGCAAGAAACTACAAAAGGTCATGAATGTAGCCCAATCCATCACTCAAACCAGCCACCCATCCACTGACTCTGTCTACACTTCCCGCTGCCTCGGCAAAGCAGCCACCATAATTCAGGACCCCACGCACCCCGGACATTCTCTCTACCACTTTCTTCATCAGGAAAAATATACAAAATTCTGATCTCACGTACCAACCGACACAAGAACAGCTTCTTCCCTGCTGCCATCGGACTTTTGAATGGACTTAACTTGCATCAAGTTGATCTTTCTCGGCACCCGAGCTATGACTGTAACATTACATTCTGCACTCTTACGTTTCCTTAGAACATAGAACATAGAAAAGCGACAGCACAAACAGGCCCTTCGGCCCACAAGTTGCGCCGAACGATTTCCTTACCTTCTAGGCTCATCTATAACCCTCTATCTCACTAACCTCCATGAACCTATCCAAAAGCCTCTTAAAAGAATCAATCGAATCCGCTTCCACCACCACTACCGGCAGTCGATTCCACGCACCCACCACCCTCTGAGTGAAAGACTTACCCCTAACATCTCCTCTGTACCTACGCCCAGCACCCTAAACCTGTGGCCTCTCGTGACAACCATTTCAGCCCTGGGTAAAAGCCTCTGAGAATCCACTCTGTCAATACCTCTCAACATCTTATACACCTCTATCTGGTCACCTCTCATCCTTCGCCTCTCCAAGGAGAATAGACCTAGCTCTCTCAAACTATCCTCATAAGGCAGACCACTTAATCCCAGCAACATCCTTGTAAATCTCCTCTGCACCCGTTCTATGGCTTCCACATCCTTTCTGTAATGATGTGACCAGAACTGGGCACAGTACTCCAGGTGGGGTCTGACCAGGATCCTATACAGCTGCAGCATTATCTCTCGATTTCGGAACTCAATTCCTCTATTGATGAAGGCCAGTATTCCATACGCCTTCTTAACCACTGCCTCTACCTGCGAAGCTGCTTTGAGCGTCCTATGACCCCGGACCCCAAGATCCCTCTGTTCTTCCACACTGCCAAGCGTCTTACCCTCAATATTATATTCTTCCATCCTATTTGACCTGCCAAAATGAACCATCACACACTTATCTGGGTTGAAGTCCATCTGCCACTTCTCCACCCACTCTTGCATCTTATCTAAGTCTCGTTGCAACTGCTGACATCCCTCTGCACTATCCACAACACCTCCAAATTTTGTGTCATCAGCAAACCTGCCAACCCATCCTTCCACTTCTTCATCCAGGTCATTTATAAAAATCACAAAGAGCAAGGGTCCCAGAGCAGATCCCTGGGGCACCCCACTGATGAGCGACCTCCACTCTGAAAAAGACCCAACCACAACCACTCTTTGCCTTCTGTGGGCAAGCCAGTTCTGAATCCACAAAGCAACGTCCCCTTCTATCCCATGCCCCTTCACTTTCTCCATAACCCTTGCATGGGGCACCTTATCAAACGCCTTACTGAAATCCACATAAACCACATCTACCCCTCTTCCCCATCTAAGAGTCTAGTCACATCTTCAAAAAACTCAATCAGACTCGTAAGGCATGATCTGCCTCGGACAAAGCCGTGCTGGCTACTTCTGATCATGCTATTCCTTTCCAAATGTTCATAAATCCTGCCTCTCAGGATCTTCTCCATCAACGTACCTACCACTGAGGTTGGACTCTCCGGTCTATAATTTCCTGGGCTATCTCTTTTCCCTTTCTTGAATAACGGAACCACATCCGCCATCCTCCAATCCTCCGGAACCTCTCCTGACTCCAATGACGACGCAAAGAGAATTGCCAGAGGATCAGCAATCTCTTCCCTCGCCTCCCACAGTAACCTGGGGTACCTCCCATCCGGTCCCGGTGATTTATCTGACTTGGTGCTTTTCAACAGCTCCAACACATCCTCTTTCCTAATGCCCACATGCTCAATCTTCTCAGTCCACTGCAAGTCTGCACTGCAACGACCAAGATCCTTTTCCACTGTGAATACTGAAGCAAAGTATTGATTGAGTACCTCTGCTATTTCAACCGGTTCAATACAGAGTCCGTATCCTTCCATTCCCATCCTATCCATGTACTTGTCTAGTTGCCCCTTAAATGCCGCTATTGTACCTGCTCCCACCCCCTCCCCGGGCAGCGCGTTCCAGACATTCACCACCCTCTGTGTAAAAAACCTGCATCGCACATCTCCTCTAAACTTTCCCCCACACACCTTAAACCTGTGTCATATGATGACAAGTACCCGACGGGATTTAAAATAAAGATATTAGATGTGTGTCAGTCAGTGTTTGAGACAGTTTGTGTAACACTTTTGCTGTGTTGTCCTTAATCGATGTTGTCATGTGGAGGTTACAAGGACTAAGCAGCGAGAGTGAGGTGAGTGGTCCATTGGTTTGTCTGTGGATAATAAGAATGAAGTCGGTGATGCACCTGGTGGGTAATGACAGTGGGACTGAGGTCAGGCATCTCCCTGGATAGATATTGATAATAAAATGAATTTAGTGATGTAATTGTGTGGGTAGTGATAAGCAGATTGGTGTTGATGTTTGGGGGCTGGGAGTGAGGGGTTGTGTGGAATGAGCGATTGCATACAGAATGCACCTCACTCTACACTGTGTTTATACATCTCTCTCAGGTCAGATACAGCACCAATTAGACACAGGATTCTACCCCTGCACTCATCCATCAAACATTCACTTGGAAGGACAGTCGTGGGGGTGGGCGAAGGGGGGCAGGGGGAGGACAAGTGTACGTCCCTGCAGGAGATCGTTCAGCCCCTCGAGCCTGGTCATCCAGTCCATAAGATCATGGCTCATTTGATGTGTCTCTCATCTCATAACCCTGAGGGCATTGGCTCACAGGGCGTGTGTGGAAGCAGAGTGTGAGCTATAAGGGCTTTGGCTCACAGGGCTTCGGGGCACAGAGCGAGCAGGGGTGAGGTTAATTCATTTTTGCTGTTTCTACCTGGTACTGGCAAGGTATCTAGAGGGGATGGGTGTGCAGGCAGTGCTATGTTCCTCTTGCACTATGTTTGAGGTGAGGGACGACGACAGTGTCCCTGCTGATTACACCTGTGGGAAGTGCACCCATCTGCAGCTCCTCCAAAACCGTGTTAGGGAACTGGAGCTGGAGTTGGATGAATTTAGGATTATTAGGGACGCAGAGGTGGCCACAGACAGAAGGTTTAGGGATACGGTTACTCCGAGGAATGAAAATAGATGGGTGACGGTGAGAGGGGCTGGGAGGAAGCAGTCCGTGCAGGGATCCCCTGTGGTCGTTCCCCTTAGCAACAAGTATTCCGCTTTGGATACGGTTGAGGGGGATGACATACCAGTGGTGAGCCGCAGTGAGAGGATCTCCAGCACTGTGCCCATCTCTGTGGCTCGGGAGGGTAAGGGGCAGAGCGGGAGGGCAATAGTTAATGGGGACTCGTTAGTTAGAGGGATAGATAGGAGGTTCTGTGGCAGCAAAAGAGACTCACGGATGGTATGTTGCCTACCGGATGCCAAGGTCCGTGACGTCTCAGACCGTGTTTTCCGGAATCTTAAGGGGGAGGGGAAACAGTCACAAGTCGTGGTACAAATTGGTACCAACAACATAGGTAAGAGAAGGAACGGGGATTTAAAACAGGAATTTCGGGAGCTGGGCTGGAAGCTGAGAGCCAAGAGAAAACATGTGGTCATCTCTGGTACATTACCGGTGCCACGTGATAGCGAGTTGAGGAACAGGGAGAGAGTGCAGTTAAACATGTGGTTACAGGGATGGTGTAGGAGGGAGGGTTTCAGATACGTGGATAATTGGAACACATTCTGGGGAAGGTGGGACCTCTACAAACAGGACGGGGTGCACCTGAACCAGAGGGGCACCAATATCCTTGGAGGGAAATTTGATACGGCTCTTCAGGGGGGTTTAAACTAATTTGTCAGGGGAGTGGGAAAAGGAGTTGTCGTCCAGAAGTCAGTGTTGAGGGTGGTGAGGTATTGGGGAAAGTATCAGGGTCAAGGGTGGGTACCGGTAGACAGGAAGGTGGGTTGAAGTGTGTCTACTTCAATGCAAGGAGCATCCGGAACAAGGTGGATGAACTTGGGGCGTGGATTGCTACTTGGGACTACGATGTTGTGGCCATTACGGAGACGTGGGTAGAACAAGGACATGAATGGTTGTGGGACGTTCCGGTTATAGATGTTTCAGCAAGTGTAGGGAAGCTGGTAAAAGAGGTGGAGGAGTGGCATTGTTAATCAAGGATAGTTTAACGGCTGCGGAAAGGCAGTTCGAGGGGGATCTGCACACTGAGGTAATATGGGCTGAAGTTAGAAATAGGAAAGGAGCGGTCACGTTGTTAGGAGTTTCCTATAGGCCCCCAAATAGTAATAGAGATGTGGAGGAAGAAATTGCTAAGCAGATTGTGGATATGTGTGGGGGTCACAGGGTAGTTGTCATGGGGGACTTTAACTTTCCAAATATTGATTGGAACCTTTGTCGGTCAAATAGTTCAGATGGGGCAGTTTTTGTGCAGTGTGTGCAGGAGGGTTTCCTGACACAATATGTGGACAGGCCGACAAGAGGTGAGGCCACATTGGATTTGGTAATGGGAAATGAACCGGTCCAAGTGTTAGATTTGGTTGTGGGAGAATACTTTGGAGATAGTGACCACAATTCGGTGTCTTTTGTTATTGCAATGGAGAGGGATAGGGCCGTATGGCAGGGCAAGGTTTACAATTGGGGGAGAGGTAATTATGATGCGATTAGGCAAGAATTAGGGGGCATAAGTTGGGAACAGAAACTGTCAGGGAAAGGCACGGATGAAAAGTGGAACTTTTCCTGGGAGAGGATGTTCGAGGGTAAGTCCGCGTCTGGCATGAGGGAGTCTTTTAAGGAACTATTGATAAGGCTGCAGGATAGGCATGTGCCTGTAAAAAGGAAAGATAGGAAAGGTAGGATTCGAGAGCCGTGGATAACCAGGGAAATTGAGGATCTGATTAAAATGAAAAGGGAGGCATACGTTAAGTCCAGGCAACTGAAAACAGATGGAGCTCTGGAGGAATACAGAGAGAGTAGGAAAGAACTAAAACGGGAAGTTAGAAGGGCAAAAAGAGGTCACGAGATGTTCTTGGCAGGCAGGATTAAGGAGAATCCTAAGGCATTCTATTCATACGTTCGGAACAAAAGAGTTGTCAGGGAGAAAATCGGACCTCTCAGGGACAAAGGAGGGGAATTATGCTTAGAACCCAAGGGAATAGGGGAGATCCTAAATGAATACTTTGCATCGGCATTCACGAAGGAGAGGGGCGAGTTAACCGGGAGTGTCTCGGAGGGAGGTGTTGACCCGTTAGAGAAAATCTCCATTACAAGAGAGGAAGTGTTAGGTTTTTTAGGGAACATTAAAACTGACAAAGCCCCAGGGCATGATGGCATCTATCCTCGACTGCTCAGGGAGACGAGAGATGAAATTGCTGGGCCTCTGACGGAAATCTTTGTCGCTTCTTTGGACACGGGTGAGGTCCCTGAGGATTGGAGGATAGCGAATGTGGTCCCGTTGTTTAAGAAGGGTAGCAGGGATAACCCAGGAAATTATAGGTCGGTGAGCTTGACGTCCGTGGTAGGAGAGGATTCTTAGAGACAGGATGTATGTGCATTTAGAACGGAACAATCTCATTAGTGACAGACAGCATGGTTTTGTAAGAGGGAAGTCGTGCCTCCAAATTTGGTGGAGTTTTTTGAGGAAGTGACAAAAACGGTTGACGAAGGAAGGGCCGTGGATGTCGTCTATGTGGATTTCAGTAAGGCATTTGACAAAGTCCCACATGGCAGGTTGGTTAAGAAGGTTAAGGCTCATGGGATACAAGGAGAAGTCGCTAGATGGGTGGAGAACTGGCTTGGCCATAGGAGACAGAGAGTAGTGGTGGAAGGGTCTTTTTCCGGCTGGAGGTCTGTGACCAGTGGTGTTCCGCAGGGCTCTGTACTGGGGCCTCTGCTATTTGTGATATACATAAATGATTTGGAAGAAGGTGTAACTGGTGTAATCAGCAAGTTTGCGGATGACACAAAGATGGCTGGAATTGTGGAGAGCGAAGAGCATTGTCGGGAAATACAGCAGGATATAGATAGGCTGGAAAATTGGGCGGAGAGGTGGCAGATGGAGTTTAATCCGGATAAATGCGAAGTGATGCATTTTGGAAGAAATAATGTAGGGAGGAGTTATACAATAAATGGCAGAGTCATCAGGAGTATAGAAACACAGAGGGACCTAGGTGTGCAAGTCTACAAATCCTTGAAGGTGGCAACACAGATGGAGAAGGTGGTGAAGAAGGCATATGGTATGCTTGCCTTTATAGGACGGGGTATAGAGTATAAAAGCTGGAGTCTGATGATGCAGCTGTATAGAACGCTGGTTAGGCCACATTTGGAGTACTGCGTCCAGTTCTGGTCGCCGCACTACCAGAAGGACGTGGAGGCGTTAGAGAGAGTGCGGAGAAGGTTTACCAGGATGTTGCCTGGTATGGAGGGTCTTAGCTATGAGGAGAGATTGGGTAGACTGGGGTTGTTCTCCTTGGAAAGACGGAGAATGAGGGGAGATCTAATAGAGGTGTACAAGATTATGAAGGGTATAGATAGGGTGAACAGTGGGAAGCTTTTTCCCATGTCAGAGGTGACGGGCTCAAGGTGAGAGGGGCGAAGTATAACTCAGATATCAGAGGGACGTTTTTTACACAGAGGGTGGTGGGGGCCTGGAATGCGCTGCCAAGTAGGGTGGTGGAGGCAGGCACGCTGACATCGTTTAAGACTTACCTGGATAGTCACAAGAGCAGCCTGGGAATGGAGGGATACAAACGATTGGTCTAGTTGGACCAAGGAGCGGCACAGGCTTGGAGGGCCGAAGGGCCTGTTTCCTGTGCTGTACTGTTCTTTGTTCATTGTTCTTTGTTCTTTTTCAAGGAACATATACTGGGTTTCCATGATAGGTATGTCCCTGTCAGGCAGGGAGGAAATGGCCGAGTGAGGGAACCATGGTTCACGAAAGAGGTGGGATGTCTTGTGAAAAGGAAGAGGGAAGCTTATGTAGGGATGAGGAAACAAGGTTCAGTTGGCTCGATTGAGGGTTACAAGTTAGCAAGGAATGTGCTGAAAAAGGGGCTTAGGAGAGCTAGGAGGGGACATGAGAAGTCTTTGGCGGGTCGGATCAAGGAAAACCCTAAGGCTTTTTACTCTTATGTGAGCAATAAAAGAATGACCAGGGTGAGGTTAGCGCCGGTCAAGGACAGTCGTGGGATCTTGTGTATGGAGTCAGTAGAGATAGGAGTGGTGATGAATGAATACTTTTCGTCAGTGTTCACCAAGGAGAGGGGCCATGTTTTTGAGGAAGAGAAGGTGTTACAGGCTAATAGGCTGGAGGAAATAGATGTTCGGAGGGAGGATGTCCTGGCAGTTTTGAATAAACTGAAGGTCGATAAGTCCCCTGGGCCTGATGAAATATATCCTAGGATTCTTTGGGAGGCACGGGATGAGATTGCAAAGCATTTCGCTTTGATCTTTGGGTCCTCGCTGTCCACGGGGATGGTGCCAGAGGACTGGAGAGTGGTGAATGTTGTTCCTCTGTTTAAGAAAGGGAATAGGAACGACCCTGGTAATTATAGACCAGTTAGTCTTACTTCGGTGGTTGGTAAATTGATGGAAAAGGTCCTTAGGGATGGGATTTACGACCACTTAGAAAGATGCGGATTAATCCGGGATAGTCAGCACGGATTCGTGAAGGGCAAGTCGTGCCTCACAAATTTGATTGAATTTTTTGAGGAGGTAACTAATTGTGTTGATGAAGGTAGTGCAGTTGACGTCCTTTACATGGATTTTAGTAAGGCGTTTGATAAGGTCCCCTATGGTCGGCTTATGATGACAGTGAGTAGGTGTGCAATAGAGGGAAAGTTGGCCGATTGGATAGGTAACTGGCTGTCTGATCGAAGACAGAGGGTGGTGGTGGATGGAAAATTTTCGGATTGGAGGCAGGTTGCTAGCAGAGTGCCTCAGGGATCAGTGCTTTGTCCTCTGCTCTTTGTGATTATTATGAATGACTTGGAGGGGGCTGAAGGGTGGATCAGTAAATTTGCTGATGACACCAAGATTGGTGGAGTCGCGGATGAGGTGGAGGGGTGTTGCAGGCTGCAAATAGACATAGAAATAATGCAAAGCTCGGCTGAAAAATGGCAAATGGAGTCTAACCCTGATAAATGTCAGGTGATTCATTTTGGTAGGACTAATTTATATGTGGATTACAGGGTCAAAGGTAGGGTTCTGAAGACTGTGGAGGAACAGAGAGATCTTGGGGTCCATATCCACAGATCTCTAAAGGTTGCCACTCAAGTGAAGAAGGCCGATAGTGTGTTAGCTTTTATTAACAGGGGGCTGGAGTTTAAGAGCCGTGGGGTTATGCTCTAACTGTACAGGACCTTGATGAGACCACATTTGGAATATTGTGTGCAGTTCTGGTCACCTCACGAAAAGAAGGATGGGGAACCGCTGGAAAAAGTGCAAAGGAGATTTACCAGGATGCTGCCTGGTTTGGAGGGTAGGTCTTATGAGGAAAGTTTGAGGGAGCACGGGCTGTGCTCTCTGGAGCTGAGGAGGTTGAGGGGAGACTTAATATAGGTTTATAAAATGATGAAGGGGATAGATAGAGTGAACGTTCAAAGACTATTTCCTCGGGTGGATGGAGCTATTACAAGGGGGCATAACTATAGGGTCCATGGTGGGAGATATAGGAAGGATATCAGAGGTAGGTTCTTAACGCAGAGAGTGGTTGGGGTGTGGAATGGACTGCCTGCAGAGATAGTGGAGTCAGACACTTTAGGGACATTTAAGCGGTTATTGGATAGGCACATGGAGCACACCAGGATGATAGGGAGTGGGATCGCTTGATCTTGATTTCAGATAAAGCTCGGCACAACATCGTGGGCTGAAGGGCCTGTTCTGTGCTGTACTGTTCTAGGTTCTATGTTCTATTTACAGTGATCCTTGAGGATTGTGTTACTGTTTACAGTGATCCTTGGGGATTGTATCACTATTTAGAGTGATCCTTGGGGATTGTGTTACTGTATAGATTGATCCTTGGGGATTGTGTCACTATTTAGAGTGATCCTTGGGGATTGTGTCACTATTAAGAACATAGAACATGGAACAGTACAGCACAGAACAGGCCCTTCGGCCCACGATGTTGTGCCGAGCTTTATCTGAAACCAAGATCAAGCTATCCCACTCCCTATCATCCTGGTGTGCTCCATGTGCCTATCCAATAACCGCTTAAATGTTCCTAAAGTGTCTGACTCCACTATCACTGCAGGCAGTCCATTCCACACCCCAACCACTCACTGCGTAAAGAACCTACCTCTGATATCCTTCCTATATCTCCCACCACGAACCCTATAGTTAGCCCCCCTTGTAATAGCTCCATCCACCCGAGGAAATAGTCTTTGAACGTTCACTCTATCTATCCCCTTCATCATTTTAGCAACCTCTATTAAGTCTCCCCTCAGCCACCTCCGCTCCAGAGAGAACAGCCCTAGCTCCCGCAACCTTTCCTCATAAGACCTACCCTCCAAACCAGGCAGCATCCTGGTAAGTCTCCTCTGCACTCTTTCCAGCGCTTCCACATCCTTCTTATAGTGAGGTGACCAGAACTGCACACAATATTCCAAATGTGGTCTCACCAAGGTCTTGTGCAGTTGCAGCATAACCCCATGGCTCTTAAACTCCAACCCCCTGTTAATAAAAAGTAACACACTCGAGGCGTTCTTCACAGCTCTCTCCACTTGAGTGGCAACTTTTAGAGATCTGTGGATATGTCTGTTCCTCCACAGTCTTCAGAACCCTACCTTTGACCCTGTAATCCACATTTAAATTGTGTCCGACCAAAATGAATCACCTCATATTTATCAGGGTTAAACTCCATTTGCCATTTTTCAGCCCAGCTCTGCATCCTTCGAAATCATAGAAATCATAGAAACCCTACAGTGCAGAAGGAGGCCATTCGGCCCATCGAGTCTGCACCGACCACAATCCCACCCAGGCCCTACCCCCACATATTTACCCGCTAATCCCTCTAACCTACGCATCCCAGGACTCGAAGGGGCAATTTTTAACCTGGCCAATCAACCTAACCTGCACATCTTTGGACTGTGGGAGGAAACTGGAGCACCCGGAGGAAACCCACGCAGACATGAGGAGAATGTGCAAACTCCTCACAGACAGTGACCCGAGCCGGGAATCGAACCCAGGACCCTGGAGCTGTGAAGCAGCAGTGCTAACCACTGTGCTACCGTGCCGCCCAAATCCTATCTATGTCTCTTTGCAGCCTACAACAGCCCTCCACCTCATCCACTACTCCACCAATCTTGGTGTCACCAGCAAATTTAGTGATCCACCCTTCAGCCCCCTCCTCTAAGTCATTGATAAAAATCACAAAGAGCAGAGGACCAAACACTGATCCCTGCGGCACTCCGCTAGCAACCTGCCTCCAATCCGAAAATTTTCCATCCACCATCACCCTCTGTCTTCGATCAGACAGCCAGTTACCTATCCAATCGGCCAACTTTCCCTCTATCCCACACCTCCTTACTTTCTTCATAAACCTCCCATGGGCGACCTTATCAAACGACTTACTAAAATCCATGCATATGACATCAACTGCCCGAACTTCATCAACAAAATTAGATACCTCCTAAAATTTTTTTATCAAATTAGTGAGGCACGACTTGACTCTGTCACGATTTAGATTGATCGTTCGGGATTGTGTCACTATTTAGAGTGATCCTTGGGGATTGTGTCACTATTTAAAGTGATCCTTGGGGATTGTGTCACTATTTAGAATGATACTTGTGGATTGTGTCACTATTAAGAGTGACCCTTGGGAATTGTGTCACTATTTGTAGTGATCCTTGGGGATTGTGTCACTATTTAGAGTGATCCTTGGGGATTGTGTCACTATTTAGAATGATACTTGTGGATTGTGTCACTATTTAGAGTGACCCTTGGGAATTGTGTCACTATTTGGAGTGATCCTTGTGGATTGTGTCACTATTTAGAGTGATCCTTGGGGATTGTGTTACTATTTAGAGTGATCCTTGGGGATTGTGTCACTACTTAGAATGATACTTGTAGATTGTGTCACTATTTAGAGTGACCCTTGGGAATTGTGTCACTATTTGGAGTGATCCTTGTGGATTGTGCCACTATTTAGAGTGACCCTTGGGGATTGTGTCACTATTTAGAGTGATCCATGGGGATTGTGTCGTTATTTAGAGTGATCGTTGGGGATTGTGTCACTATTTAGAGTGACCCTTGGGAATTGTGTCACTATTTGGAGTGATCCTTGGGGATTGTGTCACTATTTAGAGTGATCATTGGGGTTTGTGTCACAATTTGGATGTGGTCCTTGAGGGTTGTGTCATTTTTTAGAGTGATTCTTGGGTATTGTGTCACTATTTAGAGTGATCCTTGGGGATTGTGTCACTATTTAGAGTGATCCTTGGGGATTGTGTAACTATTTAGAGTGATCCTTGGGTTTTGTGTCACTATTTAGAGTGATCCTTGCTGATTGTGTCACTATTTAGAGTGATCCTTACGGATTGTGTCACTATTGAAAATGATCCTTGGGGATTGTGTCACTATTTAGAGTGATCCTTGGGGATTGTGTCACTATTTAGAGTGAGCCTTGAGGATTGTGTCACTATTGAAAGTGATCCTTGGGGATTGTGTCACTATTTAGAATGATCCTTGGGGATTGTGTCACTATTGAGAGTGATCCATGGGGATTGTGTTGTTATTTAGAGTGATCCTTGGGGATTGTGTCACTATTTAGAGTGACCCTTGGGAATTGTGTCACTATTTGGAGTGATCCTTGGGGACTGTGTCACTATTTAGAGTGATCCTTGGGGATTGTGTTACTATTTAGAGTGATCCTTGGGGATTGTGTCACTACTTAGAATGATACTTGTAGATTGTGTCACTATTTAGAGTGACCCTTGGGAATTGTGTCACTATTTGGAGTGATCCTTGGGGACTGTGTCACTATTTAGAGTGATCATTGGGGTTTGTGTCACAATTTGGATGTGGCCCTTGAGGGTTGTGTCAATTTTCAGAGTGTTCCTGGGTATTGTGTCACTATTGAGAGTGACCCTTGGGAATTGTATCACTATTTAGAGTGATCCTTGGGGATTGTGTCACTCTTTAGAGTGATCCTTGGGGATTGTGTCTCTATTCAGTGTGATCCTTGGGGATTCTGTCACTATTTAGAATGATCCTTGGGGATTGTGTAACTATTTGGAGTGATCCTTGGGTTTTGTGTCACTATTTAGAGTGATCCTTGCGGATTGTGTCACTATTTAGAGTGATCCTTGGGGATTGTGTCACTATTGAAAGTGATCCTTGGGGAGTGTGTCACTATTTAGAGTGATCCTTGGGGATTGTGTCACTATTTAGAGTGAGCCTTGTGGATTGTGTCTCTATTGAAAGTGATCCTTGGGGATTGTGTCACTATTTAGAGTGATCCTTGCGGATTGTGTCACTATTGAGAGTGATCCTTGGGGATTGTGTCACTATTGAGAGTGATCCTTGGGGATTGTGTCAGTATTTAGAATGATCCTTGGCGATTGTGTCACTATTTAGAGTCATCCTTGGGGATTGTGTCACTATTTAGAGTGATCCTTGGGGATTGTGGCACTATTTCGAGTGATTCTTGAGGATTGTGTCACTATTTAGAGTGATCCTTGGGGTTTGTGTCTCTATTCAGAGTGATCCTTAGGGATTGTGTCACTATTTAGAGTGATCCATGGGGATTGTGTCACTATTTAGAGTGATCCTTGGGGATTGTGTCACTATTTAGAGTCATCCTTGGGGATTGTGTCACTATTTAGAGTGATCCTTGGGGATTGTGGCACTATTTAGAGTGATCCTTGGGGATTGTGTCACTATTTAGAGTGATCCTTGGGGTTTGTGTCTCTATTTAGAGTGATCCTTAGGGATTGTGTCACTATTTAGAGTGATCCATGGGGATTGTGTCACTATTTAGAGTGATCCTTGGGGATTGTGTCACTATTTAGAGTCATCCTTGGGGATTGTGTCACTATTTAGAGTGATCCTTGGGGATTGTGTCTCTATTCAGTGTGATCCTTGGGGATTCTGTCACTATTTAGAATGATCCTTGGGGATTGTGTAACTATTTGGAGTGATCCTTGGGTTTTGTGTCACTATTTAGAGTGATCCTTGCGGATTGTGTCACTATTTAGAGTGATCCTTGGGGATTGTGTCACTATTGAAAGTGATCCTTGGGGAGTGTGTCACTATTTAGAGTGATCCTTGGGGATTGTGTCACTATTTAGAGTGAGCCTTGTGGATTGTGTCACTATTGAAAGTGATCCTTGGGGATTGTGTCACTATTTAGAGTGATCCTTGCGGATTGTGTCACTATTGAGAGTAATCCTTGGGGATTGTGTCACTACTGAGATTGATCCTTGGGGATTGTGTCAGTATTTTGAATGATCCTTGGCGATTGTGTCACTATTTAGAGTCATCCTTGGGGATTGTGTCACTATTTAGAGTGATCCTTGGGGATTGTGGCACTATTTAGAGTGATTCTTGAGGATTGTGTCACTATTTCGAGTGATCCTTGGGCTTTGTGTCTCGATTTAGAGTGATCCTTAGGGATTGTGTCACTATTTAGAGTGATCCATGGGGATTGTGTCACTATTTAGAGTGATCCTTGGGGATTGTGTCACTATTTAGAGTCATCCTTGGGGATTGTGTCACTATTTAGAACATAGAACATAGAACATAGAACATTACAGCGCAGAACAGGCCCTTCGGCCCACGATGTTGCACCGACCAGTTAAAAAAAAATCTGTGACCCTCCAACCTAAACCAATTTCTTTTCGTCCATGAACCTATCTACGGATCTCTTAAACGCCCCCAAACTAGGCGCATTTACTACTGATGCTGGCAGGGCATTCCAATCCCTCACCACCCTCTGGGTAAAGAACCTAACCCTGACATCGGTTCTATAACTACCCCCCCTCAATTTAAAGCCATGCCCCCTCGTGCTGGATTTCTCCATCAGAGGAAAAAGGCTATCACTATCCACCCTATCTAAACCTCTAATCATATTATATGTTTCAATAAGATCCCCTCTTAGCCGCCGCCTTTCCAGCGAAAACAATCCCAAATCCCTCAGCCTCTCCTCATAGGATCTCCCCTCCATACCAGGCAACATCCTGGTAAACCTCCTCTGCACCCTCTCCAAAGCCTCCACATCCTTCCTGTAATGTGGGGACCAGAACTGCACACAGTACTCCAAGTGCGGCCGCACCAGAGTTGTGTACAGTTGCAACATAACGCTACGACTCCTAAATTCAATCCCCCTACCAATAAACGCCAAGACACCATATGCCTTCTTAACAACCTTATCTACTTGATTCCCAACTTTCAGGGATCTATGCACACATACACCTAGATCCCTCTGCTCCTCCACACTATTCAAAGTCCTCCCGTTAGCCCTATACTCAACACATCTGTTATTCCTACCAAAGTGAATTACCTCACACTTCTCCGCATTAAACTCCATCCGCCACCTCTCGGCCCAACTTTGCAACCTGTCTAAGTCTTCCTGCAAACTACGACACCCTTCCTCACTGTCTACCACACCACCGACTTTGGTGTCATCAGCAAATTTGCTAATCCACCCAACTATACCCTCATCCAGATCATTAATAAATATTACAAACAGCAGTGGCCCCAAAACAGATCCCTGAGGTACACCACTTGTAACCGCACTCCATGATGAATATTTACTATCAACCACCACCCTCTGTTTCCTATCCGCTAGCCAATTCCTGATCCAATTTCCTAGATCACCCCCAATCCCATACATCTGCATTTTCTGCAGAAGCCTACCATGGTGAACCTTATCAAACGCCTTACTAAAATCCATATATACCACGTCCACTGCCTTGCCCCCATCCACCTCCTTGGTCACTTTCTCAAAAAACTCAATAAGGTTAGTAAGGCACGACCTACCTGCCACAAAACCATGCTGACTATCACCTATCAATTCATTACTCTCCAAATAACTATAAATCCTATCCCTTATAATTTTTTCCAACATCTTGCCGACAACAGAAGTGAGACTCACCGGTCTATAATTCCCGGGGAAGTCTCTGTTCCCCTTCTTAAACAATGGGACAACATTCGCTAACCTCCAATCTTCTGGTACTATACCAGAGGCCAACGACGACCTGAAGATCAGAGCCAGAGGCTCTGCAATCACTTCTCTTGCCTCCCAGAGAATCCTTGGATAAATCCCATCCGGACCAGGGGATTTATCTATTTTCAGACCCTCCAGAATATCCTGCACATCCTCCTTATCAACTGTAAGACTGTCTATTCTACTCCCCTGCAACCCAGTGTCCTCCTCAGCTATATTCATGTCCCCTTGCGTGAACACCGAAGAGAAATATTGGTTCAATGCTTCACCAATCTCCTCCGGTTCCACACATAACTTCCCTCTGCCATCTATAACTGGCCCTAAACTTGCCCTAACCAACCTTCTGTTCTTGACATACCTATAGAACGCCTTAGGATTCTCTTTAACCCTATCCGCCAAAGTCTTCTCATGTCCCCTTTTAGCCCTTCTAAGCTCGCTCTTCAACTCCCTCTTAGCCAATCTAAAGCTTTCTAGTGCACTACCCGAGTGCTCACGTCTCATCCGAACATAAGCCTCCTTTTTCTTTTTAACCAACAAAGAAACTTTTTTGGTGCACCACGGTTCCCTAGCCCTACCAATTCCTCCTTGCCTGACAGGGACATACCTATCACAGACTCGCAGTAGCTGCTCCTTGAAAAGACTCCACATGTCGGACGTTCCCAGTCCCTTTAATCTCCTAGTCCAACCTATGTTTCCTAATTCTCTCCTAATAGCCTCATAATTACCCTTCCCCCAGCTAAAACCACTGGCCCGAGGTTCATGCCTATCCCTTTCCATCACTAAGGTGAACGTAACCGAATTGTGGTCACTATCACCAAAATGCACACCAACTTCCAACTTGCACACCAACTTAGAGTGATCCTTGGGGATTGTGGCACTATTTAGAGTGATCCTTGGGGATTGTGTCACTATTTAGAGTGATCCTTGGGGTTTGTGTCTCTATTTAGAGTGATCCTTAGGGATTGTGTCACTATTTAGAGTGATCCATGGGGATTGTGTCACTATTTAGAGTGATCCTTGGGGATTGTGTCACTATTTAGAGTCATCCTTGGGGATTGTGTCACTATTTAGAGTGATCCTTGGGGATTGTGGCACTATTTAGAGTGATCCTTGGGGATTGTGTCACTATTTAGAGTGATCCTTGGGGTTTGTGTCTCTATTTAGAGTGATCCTTAGGGATTGTGTCACTATTTAGAGTGATCCTTGGGGATTGTGTCACTATTTAGAGTGATCCTTGGGGATTGTGTCACTATTAAGAAGATAGAACATGGAACAGTACAGCACAGAACAGGCCCTGCGGCCCACGATGATGTGCCGAGCTTTATCTGAAACCAAGATCAAGCTATCCCACTCCCTATCATCCTGGTGTGCTCCATGTGCCTATCCAATAACCGCTTAAATTTTCCTAAAGTGTCTGACTCCACTATCACTGCAGGCAGTCCATTCCACACCCCAACCACTCACTGCGTAAAGAACCTACCTCTGATATCCTTCCTATATCTCCCACCACGAACCCTATAGTTAGCCCCCCTTGTAATAGCTCCATCCACCCGAGGAAATAGTCTTTGAACGTTCACTCTATCTATCCCCTTCATCATTTTATCAACCTCTATTAAGTCTCCCCTCAGCCACCTCCGCTCCAGAGAGAACAGCCCTAGCTCCCGCAAACCTTTCCTCATAAGACCTACCCTCCAAACCAGGCTGCATCCTGGTAAGTCTCCTCTGCACTCCTTCCACCGCTTCCACATCCTTCTTATAGTGAGGTGACCAGAACTGCACACAATATTCCAAATGTGGTCTCACCAAGATCCTGTACAGTTGCAGCATAACCCCATGGCTCTTAAACTCCAACCCCCTGTTAATAAAAGGTAACACACTCGAGGCGTTCTTCACAGCTCTCTCCACTTGAGTGGCAACTTTTAGAGATCTGTGGATATGGACCCCACGATCTGTCTGTCCCTCCACAGTCTTCAGAACCCTACCTTTGATCCTGTAATCCACATTTAAATTTGTCCTACCAAAATGAATCACCTCACATTTATCAGGGTTAAACTCCATTTGCCATTTTTCAGCCCAGCTCTGCATCCTTCGAAATCATAGAAATCATAGAAACCCTACAGTGCAGAAGGAGGCCATTCGGCCCATCGAGCCTGCACCGACCACAATCCCACCCAGGCCCTACCCCCACATATTTACCCGCTAATCCCTCTAACCTACGCATCCCAGGACTCTAAGGGGCAATTTTTAACCTGGCCAATCAACCTAACCTGCACATCTTTGGACTGTGGGAGGAAACCGGAGCACCGGGAGGAAACCCACGCAGACATGAGGAGAATGTGCAAACTCCACACAGACAGTGACCCGAGCCGGGAACCGAACCCAGGACCCTGGAGCTGTGAAGCAGCAGTGCTAACCACTGTGCTACCGTGCCGCCCAAATCCTATCTATGTCTCTTTGCAGCCTACAATAGCCCTCCACCTCATCCACTACTCCACCAATCTTGGTGTCACCAGCAAATTTAGTGATCCACCCTTCTGCCCCCTCCTCTAAGTCATTGATAAAAATCACAAAGAGCAGAGGACCAAGCACTGATCCCTGCGGCACTCCGCTAGCAACCTGCCTCCAATCCGAAAATATTCCATCCACCATCACCCTCTGTCTTCGATCAGACAACCAGTTACCTATCCAATCGGCCAACTTTCCCTCTATCCCACACCTCCTTACTTTCTTCATAAACCTCCCATGGGGGAGCTTATCAAACGACTTACTAAAATCCATGCAGTTGACATCAACTGCCCGAACTTCATCAACAAAATTAGATACCTCCTAAAAATTTTTTATCAAATTAGTGAGGCACGACTTGACTCTGTCACGATTTAGAGTGATCCTTCGGGATTGTGTCACTATTTAGAGTGATCCTTGGGGATTGTGTCACTATTTAAAGTGATCCTTGGGGATTGTGTCACTATTTAGAATGATACTTGTGGATTGTGTCACTATTAAGAGTGACCCTTGGGAATTGTGTCACTATTTGGAGTGATCCTTGGGGATTGTGTCACTATTTACAGTGATCCTTGGGGATTGTGTCAGTATTTAGAATGATACTTGGGTTTTGTGTCACTATTTAGAGTGATCCTTGCGGATTGTGTCACTATTTAGAGTGATCCTTGGGGATTGTGTCACTATTTAGAGTGACCCTTGGGAATTGTGTCACTATTTGGAGTGATCCTTGTGGATTGTGTCACTATTTAGAGTGATCCTTGGGGATTGTGTTACTATTTAGAGTGATCCTTGGGGATTGTGTCACTACTTAGAATGATACTTGTGGATTGTGTCACTATTTAGAGTAACCCTTGGGAATTGTGTCACTATTTGGAGTGATCCTTGTGGATTGTGCCAAAATTTAGAGTGACCCCTGGGGATTGTGTCACTATTTAGAGTGATCCATGGGGATTGTGTCGTTATTTAGAGTGACCCTTGGGAATTGTGTCACTATTTGGAGTGATCCTTGGGGATTGTGTCACTATTTAGAGTGATCATTGGGGTTTGTGTCACAATTTGGATGTGGTCCTTGAGGGTTGTGTCATTTTTTAGAGTGATTCTTGGGTATTGTGTCACTATTTAGAGTGATCCTTGGGGATTGTATCACTATTTAGAGTGACCCTTTGGAATTGTGTCACTATTTAGAGTGTTCCTTGGGGATTGTGTCAGTATTTAGAGTGATCCTTGGGGATTGTGTCACTCTTTAGAGTGATCCTTGGGGATTGTGTCTCTATTCAGTGTGATCCTTGGGGATTCTGTCACTATTCAGAATGATCCTTGGGGATTGTGTAACTATTTAGAGTGATCCTTGGGTTTTGTGTCACTCTTTAGAGTGATCCTTGCGGATTGTGTCACTATTTAGAGTGATCCTTGGGGATTGTGTCACTATTGAAAATGATCCTTGGGGATTGTGTCACTATTTAGAGTGATCCTTGGGGATTGTGTCACTATTTGGAGTGAGCCTTGGGGATTGTGTCACTATTGAAAGTGATCCTTGGGGATTGTGTCACTATTTAGAGTGATCCTTGGGGATTGTGTCACTATTGAGAGTGATCCATGGGGATTGTGTCGTTATTTAGAGTGATCCTTGGGGATTGTGTCACTATTTAGAGTGACCCTTGGGAATTGTGTCACTATTTGGAGCGATCCTTGGGGATTGTGTCACTATTTAGAGTGATCATTGGGGTTTGTGTCACAATTTGGATGTGGTCCTTGAGGGTTCTGTCAATTTTTAGAGTAATTCTTGGGTATTGTGTCACTATTTAGAGTGATCCTTGGGGATTGTGTCAGTATTGAGAGTGATCCTTGGGGATTGTGTCTCTATTTAGAGTTATCCTTGGGGATTCTGTCACTATATAGAGTGATCCTTGGGGTTTGTGTCACAATTTGGATGTGGCCCTTGAGGGTTGTGTCAATTTTTAGAGTGATTCATGGGTATTGTGTCACTATTTAGAGTGACCCTTGGGAATTGTATCACTATTTAGAGTGACCCCTGGGAATTGTGTCACTATTTAGAGTGTTCCTTGGGGATTGTGTCAGTATTTAGAGTGATCCTTGGGGAATGTGTCACTCTTTAGAGTGATCCTTGGGAATTGTGTCTCTATTCATTGTGATCCTTGGGGATTCTGTCACTATTTAGAATGATCCTTGGGGATTGTGTAACTATTTAGAGTGATCCTTGGGTTTTGTGTCACTATTTAGAGTGATCCTTGCGGATTGTGTCACTATTTAGAGTGATCCTTGGGGATTGTGTCACTATTGAAAGTGATCCTTGGGGATTGTGTCACTATTTAGAGTGATCCTTGGGGATTGTGTCACTATTTGGAGTGAGCCTTGGGGATTGTGTCACTATTGAAAGTGATCCTTGGGGATTGTGTCACTATTTAGAGTGATCCTTGGGGATTGTGTCACTATTGAGAGTGATCCTTGGGGATTGTGTCACTATTGAGAGTGATCCTTGGGGATTGTGTCACTATTTAGAATGATACTTGTGGATTGTGTCACTATTAAGAGTGACCCTTGGGAATTGTGTCACTATTTGGAGTGATCCTTGGGGATTGTGTCACTATTTACAGTGATCCTTGGGGATTGTGTCACTATTTAGAATGATACTTGGGTTTTGTGTCACTATTTAGAGTGATCCTTGCGGATTGTGTCTCTATTTAGAGTGATCCTTGGGGATTGTGTCACTATTTAGAGTGACCCTTGGGAATTGTGTCACTATTTGGAGTGATCCTTGTGGATTGTGTCACTATTTAGAGTGATCCTTGGGGATTGTGTTACTATTTAGAGTGATCCTTGTGGATTGTGTCACTACTTAGAATGATACTTGTGGATTGTGTCACTATTTAGAGTGACCCTTGGGAATTGTGTCACTATTTGGAGTGATCCTTGTGGATTGTGCCAAAATTTAGAGTGACCCCTGGGGATTGTGTCACTATTTAGAGTGATCCATGGGGATTGTGTCGTTATTTAGAGTGACCCTTGGGAATTGTGTCACTATTTGGAGTGATCCTTGGGGATTGTGTCACTATTTAGAGTGATCATTGGGGTTTGTGTCACAATTTGGATGTGGTCCTTGAGGGTTGTGTCATTTTTTAGAGTGATTCTTGGGTATTGTGTCACTATTTAGAGTGATCCTTGGGGATTGTATCACTATTTAGAGTGACCCTTTGGAATTGTGTCACTATTTAGAGTGTTCCTTGGGGATTGTGTCAGTATTTAGAGTGATCCTTGGGGATTGTGTCACTCTTTAGAGTGATCCTTGGGGATTGTGTCTCTATTCAGTGTGATCCTTGGGGATTCTGTCACTATTCAGAATGATCCTTGGGGATTGTGTAACTATTTAGAGTGATCCTTGGGTTTTGTGTCACTCTTTAGAGTGATCCTTGCGGATTGTGTCACTTTTTAGAGTGATCCTTGGGGATTGTGTCACTATTGAAAATGATCCTTGGGGATTGTGTCACTATTTAGAGTGATCCTTGGGGATTGTGTCACTATTTGGAGTGAGCCTTGGGGATTGTGTCACTATTGAAAGTGATCCTTGGGGATTGTGTCACTATTTAGAGTGATCCTTGGGGATTGTGTCACTATTGAGAGTGATCCATGGGGATTGTGTCGTTATTTAGAGTGATCCTTGGGGATTGTGTCACTATTTAGAGTGACCCTTGGGAATTGTGTCACTATTTAGAGTGATCCTTGGGGATTGTGTCACTATTGAGAGTGATCCTTGGGGATTGTGTCACTATTGAGAGTGATCCTTGGGGATTGTGTCACTATTTAGAATGATACTTGTGGATTGTGTCACTATTAAGAGTGACCCTTGGGAATTGTGCCACTATTTGGAGTGATCCTTGGGGATTGTGTCACTATTTACAGTGATCCTTGGGGATTGTGTCACTATTTAGAATGATACTTGGGTTTTGTGTCACTATTTAGAGTGATCCTTGCGGATTGTGTCACTATTTAGATTGATCCTTGGGGATTGTGTCACTATTTAGAGTGACCCTTGGGAATTGTGTCACTATTTGGAGTGATCCTTGTGGATTGTGTCACTATTTAGAGTGATCCTTGGGGATTGTGTTACTATTTAGAGTGATCCTTGGGGATTGTGTCACTACTTAGAATGATACTTGTGGATTGTGTCACTATTTAGAGTGACCCTTGGGAATTGTGTCACTATTTGGAGTGATCCTTGTGGATTGTGCCAAAATTTAGAGTGACCCCTGGGGATTGTGTCACTATTTAGAGTGATCCATGGGGATTGTGTCGTTATTTAGAGTGACCCTTGGGAATTGTGTCACTATTTGGAGTGATCCTTGGGGATTGTGTCACTATTTAGAGTGATCATTGGGGTTTGTGTCACAATTTGGATGTGGTCCTTGAGGGTTGTGTCATTTTTTAGAGTGATTCTTGGGTATTGTGTCACTATTTAGAGTGATCCTTGGGGATTGTATCACTATTTAGAGTGACCCTTTGGAATTGTGTCACTATTTAGAGTTTTCCTTGGGGATTGTGTCAGTATTTAGAGTGATCCTTGGGGATTGTGTCACTCTTTAGAGTGATCCTTGGGGATTGTGTCTCTATTCAGTGTGATCCTTGGGGATTCTGTCACTATTCAGAAGGATCCTTGGGGATTGTGTAACTATTTAGAGTGATCCTTGGGTTTTGTGTCACTCTTTAGAGTGATCCTTGTGGATTGTGTCACTTTTTAGAGTGATCCTTGGGGATTGTGTCACTATTGAAAATGATCCTTGGGGATTGTGTCACTATTTAGAGTGATCCTTGGGGATTGTGTCACTATTTGGAGTGAGCCTTGGGGATTGTGTCACTATTGAAAGTGATCCTTGGGGATTGTGTCACTATTTAGAGTGATCCTTGGGGATTGTGTCACTATTGAGAGTGATCCATGGGGATTGTGTCGTTATTTAGAGTGATCCTTGGGGATTGTGTCACTATTTAGAGTGACCCTTGGGAATTGTGTCACTATTTGGAGTGATCCTTGGGGATTGTGTCACTATTTAGAGTGATCATTGGGGTTTGTGTCACAATTTGGATGTGGTCCTTGAGGGTTGTGTCAATTTTTAGAGTAATTCTTGGGTATTGTGTCACTGTTTAGAGTGATCCTTGGGGATTGTGTCAGTATTGAGAGTGATCCTTTGGGATTGTGTCTCTATTTAGAGTTATCCTTGGGGATTCTGTCACTATATAGAGTGATCCTTGGGGTTTGTGTCACAATTTGGATGTGGCCCTTGAGGGTTGTGTCAATTTTTAGAGTGATTCATGGGTATTGTGTCACTATTTAGAGTGACCCTTGGGAATTGTATCACTATTTAGAGAGACCCCTGGGAATTGTGTCACTATTTAGAGTGTTCCTTGAGGATTGTGTCAGTATTTAGAGTGATCCTTGGGGAATGTGTCACTCTTTCGAGTGATCCTTGGGGATTGTGTCTCTATTCATTGTGATCCTTGGGGATTCTGTCACTATTTAGAATGATCCTTGGGGATTGTGTAACTATTTAGAGTGATCCTTGGGTTTTGTGTCACTATTTAGAGTGATCCTTGCGGATTGTGTCACTATTTAGAGTGATCCTTGGGGATTGTGTCACTATTGAAAGTGATCCTTGGGGATTGTGTCACTATTTAGAGTGATCCTTGGGGATTGTGTCACTATTTAGAGTGAGCCTTGGGGATTGTGTCACTATTGAAAGTGATCCTTGGGGATTGTGTCACTATTTAGAGTGATCCTTGGGGATTGTGTCACTATTGAGAGTGATCCTTGGGGATTGTGTCACTATTGAGAGTGATCCTTGGGGATTGTGTCAGTATTTAGAATGATCCTTGGGGATTGTGTCACTATTTAGAGTCATCCTTGGGGATTGTGTCACTATTTAGAGTGATCCTTGGGGATTGTGGCACTATTTAGAGTGATCCTTGGGGATTGTGTCACTGTTTAGAGTGATCCTTGGGGTTTGTGTCTCTATTTAGAGTGATCCTTAGGTTTTGTGTCACTATTTAGAGTGATCCTTGGGGATTGTGTCACTATTTTGAGTCATCCTTGGGGATCTTATTGAAACATATAAGATGATTAGAGGTTTAGATAGGGTGGATAGTGATAGCCTTTTTCCTCTGATGGAGAAATCCAGCACGAGGGGGCATGGCTTTAAATTGAGGGGGGGTAGTTATAGAACCGATGTCAGGGGTAGGTTCTTTACCCAGAGGGTGGTGAGGGATTGGAATGCCCTGCCAGCATCAGTAGTAAATGCGCCTAGTTTGGGGGCGTTTAAGAGATCCGTAGATAGGTTCATGGACGAAAAGAAATTGGTTTAGGTTGGAGGGTCACAGTTTTTTTTTTTAACTGGTCGGTGCAACATCGTGGGCCGAAGGGCCTGTTCTGCGCTGTAATGTTCTATGTTCTATGTTCTATGTTCTATGATTGTGTCACTATTTAGAGTGATCCTTGGGGATTGTGGCACTATTTCGAGTGATCCTTGGGGATTGTGTCACTATTTAGAGTGATCCTTGGGGTTTGTGTCTCTATTTAGAGTGATCCTTAGGGATTGTGTCACTATTTAGAGTGATCCTTGGGGATTGTGTCACTATTTAGAGTGATCCTTGGGGATTGTGTCACTATTAAGAACATAGAACATGGAACAGTACAGCACAGTACAGGCAGTCCATTCCACACCCCAACCACTCACTGTGTAAAGAACCTACCTCTGATATCCTTCCTATATCTCCCACCACGAACCCTATAGTTAGCCCCCCTTGTAATAGCTCCATCCACCCGAGGAAACAGTCTTTGAACGTTCACTCTATCTATCCCCTTCATCATTTTATCAACCTCTATTAAGTCTCCCCTCAGCCACCTCCGCTCCAGAGAGAACAGCCCTAGCTCCCGCAAACCTTTCCTCATAAGACCTACCCTCCAAACCAGGCTGCATCCTGGTAAGTCTCCTCTGCACTCCTTCCACCGCTTCCACATCCTTCTTATAGTGAGGTGACCAGAACTGCACACAATATTCCAAATGTGGTCTCACCAAGGTCCTGTACAGATGCAGCATAACCCCATGGCTCTGAAACTCCAACCCCCTGTTAATAAAAGGTAACACACTCGAGGCGTTCTTCACAGCTCTCTCCACTTGAGTGGCAACTTTTAGAGATCTGTGGATATGGACCCCACGGTCTGTCTGTTCCTCCACAGTCTTCAGAACCCTACCTTTGATCCTGTAATCCACATTTAAATTTGTCCTACCAAAATGAATCACCTCATATTTATCAGGGTTCAACTCCATTTGCCATTTTTCAGCCCAGCTCTGCATCCTTAGAAATCATAGAAATCATAGAAACCCTACAGTGCAGAAGGAGGCCATTCGGCCCATCGAGTCTGCACCGACCACAATCCCACCCAGGCCCTACCCCCACATATTTACCCGCTAATCCCTCTAACCTACGCATCCCAGGACTCTAAGGGGCAATTTTTAACCTGGCCAATCAACCTAACCTGCACATATTTGGACTGTGGGAGGAAACCGGAGCACCCGGAGGAAACCCACGCAGACATGAGGAGAATGTACAAACTCCACACAGACAGTGACCCGAGCCGGGAATCGAACCCAGGACCCTGGAGCTGTGAAGCAGCATTGCTAACCACTGTGCTACCGTGCCGCCCAAATCCTATCTATGTCTCTTTGCAGCCTACAACAGCCCTCCACCTCATCCACTACTCCACCAATCTTGGTGTCACCAGCAAATTTAGTGATCCACCCTTCAGCCCCCTCCTCTAAGTCATTGATAAAAATCACAAAGAGCAGAGGACCAAGCACTGATCCCTGCGGCACTCCGCTAGCAACCTGCCTCCAATCCGAAAATTTTCCATCCACCATCACCCTCTGTCTTCGATCAGACAGCCAGTTACCTATCCAATCGGCCAAATTTCCCTCTATCCCACACCTCCTGACTTTCTTCATAAACCTCCCATGGGGGACCTTATCAAACGACTTACTAAAATCCATGCAGTTGACATCAACTGCCCGAACTTCATCAACAAAATTAGATACCTCCTAAAAAAAATTTATCAAATTAATGAGGCACGACTTGACCCTGTCACGATTTAGAGTGATCCTTCGGGATTGTGTCACTATTTAGAGTGATCCTTGGGGATTGTGTCACTATTTAAAGTGATCCTTGGGGATTGTGTCACTATTTGGAGTGATCCTTGGGGATTGTGTCACTATTTAGAGTGATCCTTGTGGATTGTGTCACTATTTAGAGTGAGCCTTGGGGATTGTGTCACGATTGAAAGTGAACCTTGGGGATTGTGTCACTTTTTAGAGTGATCCTTGGGGATTGTGTCACTATTGAGAGTGATCCTTGGGGATTGTGTCACTATTGAGAGTGATCCTTGGGAATTTTGTCAGTATTTAGAATCATCCTTGGGGATTGTGTCACTATTTAGAGTGATCCTTGGGGATTGTGTCACTATTAAGAGTGACCCTTGGGAATTGTGTCACTATTTGGAGTGATCCTTGTGGATTGTGTCACTATTTAGAGTGATCCTTGGGGATTGTGTTACTATTTAGAGTGATCCTTGGGGATTGTGCCACTACTTAGAATGATACTTGTGGATTGTGTCACTATTTAGAGTGACCCTTGGGAATTGTGTCACTATTTGGAGTGATCCTTGTGGATTGTGCCACTATTTAGAGTGACCCTTGGGGATTGTGTCACTATTTAGAGTGATCCATGGGGATTGTGTCGTTATTTAGAGTGATCCTTGGGGATTGTGTCACTATTTAGAGTGAGCCTTGGGGATTGTGTCACTATTGAAAGTGATCCTTGGGGATTGTGTCACTATTTAGAGTGATCCTTGGGGATTGTGTCACTATTGAGAGTGATCCATGGGGATTGTGTCGTTATTTAGAGTGATCCTTGGGGATTGTGTCACTATTTAGAGTGACCCTTGGAAATTGTGTCACTATTTGGAGTGATCCTTGGGGATTGTGTCACTATTTAGAGTGATCATTGGGGTTTGTGTCACAATTTGGATGTGGTCCTTGAGGGTTGTGTCAATTTTTAGAGTGATTCGTGGGTATTGTGTCACTATTTAGAGTGATCTTTGGGGATTGTGTCAGTATTGAGAGTGATCCTTGGGGATTGTGTCTCTATTTAGAGTGATCCTTGGGGATTCTGTCACTATATAGAGTGATCCTTGGGGTTTGTGTCACAATTTGGATGTGGCCCTTGAGGGTTGTGTCAATTTTTAGAGTGATTCCTGGGTATTGTGTGACTATTTAGAGTGACCCTTGGGAATTGTATCACTATTTAGAGTGACCCTTGGGAATTGTGTCACTGTTTAGAGTGTTCCTTGGGTATTCTGTCACTATTTAGAATGATCCTTGGGGATTGTGTAACTATTTAGAGTGATCCTTGGGTTTTGTGTCACTATTTAGAGTGATCCTTGCGGATTGTGTCACTATTTAGAGTGATCCTTGGGGATTGTGTCACTATTGAAAGTGATCCTTGGGGATTGTGTCACTATTTAGAGTGATCCTTCGGGATTGTGTCACTATTTAGAGTGATCCATGGGGATTGTGTCACTATTGAGAGTGATCCTTGGGGATGGTGTCACTATTAAGAGTGATCCTTGGGGATTGTGTCAGTATTTAGAATGGTCCTTGGGGATTGTGTCACTATTTTGAGTCATCCTTGGGGATTGTGTCACTATTTAGAGTGATCCTTGGGGATTGTGGCACTATTTAGAGTGATCCTTGGGGATTGTGTCACTATTTAGAGTGATCCTTGGGGTTTGTGTCTCTATTTAGAGTGATCCTTAGGGATTGTGTCACTATTTAGAGTGATCCTTGGTGATTGTGTCACTATTTAGAGTGATCCTTGGGGTTTGTGTCTCTATTTAGAGTGATCCTTAGGGATTGTGTCACTATTTAGAGTGATCCTTGGTGATTGTGTCACTATTTAGAGTGATCCTTGGGGATTGTGTCACTATTAAGAACATAGAACATGGAACAGTACAGCACAGAACAGGCCCTGCGGCCCACGATGATGTGCCGAGCTTTATCTGAAACCAAGATCAAGCTATCCCACTCCCTATCATCCTGGTGTGCTCCATGTGCCTTTCCAATAACCGCTTAAATTTTCCTAAAGTGTCTGACTCCACTATCACTGCAGGCAGTCCATTCCACACCCCAACCACTCACTGCGTAAAGAACCTACCTCTGATATCCTTCCTATATCTCCCACCACGAACCCTATAGTTAGCCCCCCTTGTAATAGCTCCATCCACCCGAGGAAATAGTCTTTGAACGTTCACTCTATCTATCCCCTTCATCATTTTATCAACCTCTATTAAGTCTCCCCTCAGCCACCTCCGCTCCAGAGAGAACAGCCCTAGCTCCCGCAAACCTTTCCTCATAAGACCTACCCTCCAAACCAGGCTGCATCCTGGTAAATCTCCTCTGCACTCCTTCCACCGCTTCCACATCCTTCTTATAGTGAGGTGACCAGAACTGCACACAATATTCCAAATGTGGTCTCACCAAGATCCTGTACAGTTGCAGCATAACCCCATGGCTCTTAAACTCCAACCCCCTGTTAATAAAAGGTAACACACTCGAGGCGTTCTTCACAGCTCTCTCCACTTGAGTGGCAACTTTTAGAGATCTGTGGATATGGACCCCACGATCTGTCTGTTCCTCCACAGTCTTCAGAACCCTACCTTTGATCCTGTAATCCACATTTAAATTTGTCCTACCAAAATGAATCACCTCACATTTATCAGGGTTAAACTCCATTTGCCATTTTTCAGCCCAGCTCTGCATCCTTAGAAATCATAGAAATCATAGAAACCCTACAGTGCAGAAGGAGGCCATTCGGCCCATCGAGTCTGCACCGACCACAATCCCACCCAGGCCCTACCCCCACATATTTACCCGCTAATTCCTCTAACCTACGCATCCCAGGACTCCAAGGGGCAATTTTTAACCTGGCCAATCAACCTAACCTGCACACCTTTGGACTGTGGGAGGAAACCGGAGCACCGGGAGGAAACCCACGCAGACATGAGGAGAATGTGCAAACTCCACACAGACAGTGACCCGAGCCGGGAACCGAACCCAGGACCCTGGAGCTGTGAAGCAGCAGTGCTAACCACTGTGCTACCGTGCCGCCCAAATCCTATCTATGTCTCTTTGCAGCCTACAACAGCCCTCCACCTCATCCACTACTCCACCAATCTTGGTGTCACCAGCAAATTTAGTGATCCACCCTTCAGCCCCCTCCTCTAAGTCATTGATAAATATCACAAAGAGCAGAGGACCAAGCACTGATCCCTGCGGCACTCCGCTAGCAACCTGCCTCCAATCCGAAAATTTTCCATCCACCATCACCCTCTGTCTTCGATCAGACAGCCAGTTACCTATCCAATCGGCCAACTTTCCCTCTATCCCACACCTCCTTACTTTCTTCATAAACCTCCCATGGGGGACCTTATCAAACGACTTACTAAATTCCATGCATATGACATCAACTGCCCGAACTTCATCAACAAAATTAGATACCTCCTAAATTTTTTTTATCAAATTAGTGAGGCACGACTTGACTCTGTCACGATTTAGAGTGATCCTTGGGGATTGTGTCACTATTTAGAGTGATCCTTGGGGATTGTATCACTATTTAAAGTGATCCTTGGGGATTGTGTCACTATTTAGAATGATACTTGTGGATTGTGTCACTATTTAGAGTGACCCTTGGGAATTGTGTCACTATTTGGAGTGATCCTTGGGGATTGTGTCACTATTTAGAGTGATCCTTGGGGATTGTGTCACGATTTAGAATGATACTTGTGGATTGTGTCACTATTTAGAGTGACCCTTGGGAATCGTGTCACTATTTGGAGTGATCCTTGGGGATTGTGTCACTATTTAGAGTGATCCTTGGGGATTGTGTCACTATTTAGAGTGATCCTTGGGGATTGTGTCACTACTTAGAGTGATCCTCGGGGATTGTGTCACTCTCTAGAATGTTACTTGTGGATTGTGTCACTATTTAGAGTGACCCTTGGGAATTGTGTCACTATTTGGAGTGATCCTTGGGGATTGTGTCACTATTTAGAGTGATCCTTGCGGATTGTGTCACTATTTAGAGTGAGCCTTGGGGATTGTGTCACTATTGAAAGTGAACCTTGGGGATTGTGTCACTATTTAGAGTGATACTTGGGGATTGTGTCACTATTGAGAGTGATCCTTGGGGATTGAGTCACTATTGAGAGTGATCCTTGGGAATTTTGTCAGTATTTAGAATGATCCTTGGGGATTGTATCACTATTTAGAGTGATCCATGGGGATTGTGTCACTATTTAGAGTGATCCTCGGGGATTGTGTCACTATTTAGAGTGATCCTTGTGGTTTGTGTCTCTATTTAGAGTGATCCTTGGGGATTGTGTCACAATTTGGAGTGATCCTTGGGGATTGTGTCACTATTTAGAGTGATCCTTGTGGATTGTTGCACTTTTTAGAGTGATCCTTGGGGATTGTTGCACCTTTTAGAGTGATCCTTGGGGATTGTGTCACTATTTAGAGTGATCCTTGGGCATTGTGTCACTATTTAGAGTGATCCATGGGGATTGTGTCAGTATTTAGAGTTTTCCTTGTGGATTGTGTCACTATTTAGAATGATCCTTGGGGATTGTGTCACTATTTAGAGTGATCCTTGGGGATTGTGTCACTATTTCGAGTGATCCTTGGAGATTGTGCCAGAATTTCGAGTGATCCTGGGGGATTGTGTCACTATTTAGTGTGATCCTTGGGGATTGTGTCACCATTGAGAGAGATCCTCAGGGATTGTGTCACTATTTAGAGTGATCCTTGGGGAATGTGTCGCTATTGAGAGCGATCCTTGGGGATTGTGTCACTATTTAGAGTTATCCTTGGGGATTGTGTCACTATTTTGAGTGATCATTGGGGATTGTCTCACTATTTAGAGTGATCCTTCGGGATTGTGTCAGTACTTAGAGTGATCCTTGGGGATTGTGTCATTATTTAGCGTGATCATTGGGGATTTTGTCACTATTTGGAGTGATCCTTGGGGATTGTGTCACTATTTAGAGTGATCCTTGGGGATTGTGTCACTATTTAGAGTGATCCTTGGGGATTGTGTCACTATTTAGAGTGATCCGTGTGGATTGTGTCACTATTTAGAGTGATCCTTGGGGATTGTGTCACTATTTAGAGTGATCCTTGGGGATTGTGTCACTATTTAGAGTGATCCCTGGGGATTTTGTCACTATTTAGAGTGATCCTTGGGGATTGTGTCACTATTTAGAGTGATCATTGGGGATTGTGTCACTATTTAGAGTGATCCTTGGGGATTATGTCAGTATTTAGAGTGATCCTTGGGGATTGTGTCGCTCTTTCGAGTGATCCTTGGGGATTGTGTCAGTATTTAGAGTGATCCTTTGGGATTGTGTCACTATTTAGAGAGATCCTTGGGGATTGTGTCACTATTTAGAGTGATCCTTGGGGACTGTGTCACTATTTAGATTAATCATTAGGGATTGTGTCACTATTTAGAGTGATCCTTGGGGATTGTGTCGTAATTTAGAGTGATCCTTGGGGATTGTGTCACTATTTAGAGAGATCCTCGGGGATTGTTTCTCTATTTAGAGTGATCCTTGGGGATTGTGTCATAATTTAGAGTGATCCTTGGGGATTGTGCCACTATTTAGAATGATCCTTGGGGATTGTGTCCCTATTTAGAGTGATCCTTGGGGTTTGTGTCACTATTTAAAGTTATCCTTGGGGTTTGTGTCACTATTTAGAGTGATCCTTGGGGATTGTGTCATTATTTAGAGTGAACCTTTGCCATTGTGTCACTATTTAGAATGATCTTTGGGGATTGTGTCACTACTTAGAGTGATCCTTGGGGATTGTGTCAGTATTTAGAGTGATCCTTGTGGATTGTGTCACTATTTAGAGTGATCCTTGCGGATTGTGTCACTATTTAGAGTGATCCTTGGGGATTGTGCCACTATTCAGAGTGATCCTTGGGGATTGTGTCACTATTTAGAGTGATCCTTGGGGATTGTGTCAGTATTTAGAGTGATTCTGGGGAATTGTGTCACTATTTAGAGTGATCCTTGGGGATTGTGTCACTATTTAGAGAGATCCTCGGGGATTGTGTCACTATTTAGAGTGATGCATGTGGATTGTGTCAGTCTTTAGAGTGATCCTTGGGGATTGTGTCACTATTTAGAATGATCCTTGGGGATTGTGTCTCTATTTAGAGTGATCCTTGGGGTTTGTGTCACTATTTAGAGTGATCCTTGGGGTTTGTGTCTCTATTTAGAGTGATCCTTAGGGATTGTGTCACTATTTAGAGTGATCCTTGGTGATTGTGTCACTATTTAGAGTGATCCTTGGGGTTTGTGTCTCTATTTAGAGTGATCCTTAGGGATTGTGTCACTATTTAGAGTGATCCTTGGTGATTGTGTCACTATTTAGAGTGATCCTTGGGGATTGTGTCACTATTAAGAACATAGAACATGGAACAGTACAGCACAGAACAGGCCCTGCGGCCCACGATGATGTGCCGAGCTTTATCTGAAACCAAGATCAAGCTATCCCACTCCCTATCATCCTGGTGTGCTCCATGTGCCTTTCCAATAACCGCTTAAATTTTCCTAAAGTGTCTGACTCCACTATCACTGCAGGCAGTCCATTCCACACCCCAACCACTCACTGCGTAAAGAACCTACCTCTGATATCCTTCCTATATCTCCCACCACGAACCCTATAGTTAGCCCCCCTTGTAATAGCTCCATCCACCCGAGGAAATAGTCTTTGAACGTTCACTCTATCTATCCCCTTCATCATTTTATCAACCTCTATTAAGTCTCCCCTCAGCCACCTCCGCTCCAGAGAGAACAGCCCTAGCTCCCGCAAACCTTTCCTCATAAGACCTACCCTCCAAACCAGGCTGCATCCTGGTAAATCTCCTCTGCACTCCTTCCACCGCTTCCACATCCTTCTTATAGTGAGGTGACCAGAACTGCACACAATATTCCAAATGTGGTCTCACCAAGATCCTGTACAGTTGCAGCATAACCCCATGGCTCTTAAACTCCAACCCCCTGTTAATAAAAGGTAACACACTCGAGGCGTTCTTCACAGCTCTCTCCACTTGAGTGGCAACTTTTAGAGATCTGTGGATATGGACCCCACGATCTGTCTGTTCCTCCACAGTCTTCAGAACCCTACCTTTGATCCTGTAATCCACATTTAAATTTGTCCTACCAAAATGAATCACCTCACATTTATCAGGGTTAAACTCCATTTGCCATTTTTCAGCCCAGCTCTGCATCCTTAGAAATCATAGAAATCATAGAAACCCTACAGTGCAGAAGGAGGCCATTCGGCCCATCGAGTCTGCACCGACCACAATCCCACCCAGGCCCTACCCCCACATATTTACCCGCTAATTCCTCTAACCTACGCATCCCAGGACTCCAAGGGGCAATTTTTAACCTGGCCAATCAACCTAACCTGCACACCTTTGGACTGTGGGAGGAAACCGGAGCACCGGGAGGAAACCCACGCAGACATGAGGAGAATGTGCAAACTCCACACAGACAGTGACCCGAGCCGGGAACCGAACCCAGGACCCTGGAGCTGTGAAGCAGCAGTGCTAACCACTGTGCTACCGTGCCGCCCAAATCCTATCTATGTCTCTTTGCAGCCTACAACAGCCCTCCACCTCATCCACTACTCCACCAATCTTGGTGTCACCAGCAAATTTAGTGATCCACCCTTCAGCCCCCTCCTCTAAGTCATTGATAAATATCACAAAGAGCAGAGGACCAAGCACTGATCCCTGCGGCACTCCGCTAGCAACCTGCCTCCAATCCGAAAATTTTCCATCCACCATCACCCTCTGTCTTCGATCAGACAGCCAGTTACCTATCCAATCGGCCAACTTTCCCTCTATCCCACACCTCCTTACTTTCTTCATAAACCTCCCATGGGGGACCTTATCAAACGACTTACTAAATTCCATGCATATGACATCAACTGCCCGAACTTCATCAACAAAATTAGATACCTCCTAAATTTTTTTTATCAAATTAGTGAGGCACGACTTGACTCTGTCACGATTTAGAGTGATCCTTGGGGATTGTGTCACTATTTAGAGTGATCCTTGGGGATTGTATCACTATTTAAAGTGATCCTTGGGGATTGTGTCACTATTTAGAATGATACTTGTGGATTGTGTCACTATTTAGAGTGACCCTTGGGAATTGTGTCACTATTTGGAGTGATCCTTGGGGATTGTGTCACTATTTAGAGTGATCCTTGGGGATTGTGTCACGATTTAGAATGATACTTGTGGATTGTGTCACTATTTAGAGTGACCCTTGGGAATCGTGTCACTATTTGGAGTGATCCTTGGGGATTGTGTCACTATTTAGAGTGATCCTTGGGGATTGTGTCACTATTTAGAGTGATCCTTGGGGATTGTGTCACTACTTAGAGTGATCCTCGGGGATTGTGTCACTCTCTAGAATGTTACTTGTGGATTGTGTCACTATTTAGAGTGACCCTTGGGAATTGTGTCACTATTTGGAGTGATCCTTGGGGATTGTGTCACTATTTAGAGTGATCCTTGTGGATTGTGTCACTATTTAGAGTGAGCCTTGGGGATTGTGTCACTATTGAAAGTGAACCTTGGGGATTGTGTCACTATTTAGAGTGATACTTGGGGATTGTGTCACTATTGAGAGTGATCCTTGGGGATTGAGTCACTATTGAGAGTGATCCTTGGGAATTTTGTCAGTATTTAGAATGATCCTTGGGGATTGTATCACTATTTAGAGTGATCCATGGGGATTGTGTCACTATTTAGAGTGATCCTCGGGGATTGTGTCACTATTTAGAGTGATCCTTGTGGTTTGTGTCTCTATTTAGAGTGATCCTTGGGGATTGTGTCACAATTTGGAGTGATCCTTGGGGATTGTGTCACTATTTAGAGTGATCCTTGTGGATTGTTGCACTTTTTAGAGTGATCCTTGGGGATTGTTGCACCTTTTAGAGTGATCCTTGGGGATTGTGTCACTATTTAGAGTGATCCTTGGGCATTGTGTCACTATTTAGAGTGATCCATGGGGATTGTGTCAGTATTTAGAGTTTTCCTTGTGGATTGTGTCACTATTTAGAATGATCCTTGGGGATTGTGTCACTATTTAGAGTGATCCTTGGGGATTGTGTCACTATTTCGAGTGATCCTTGGAGATTGTGCCAGAATTTCGAGTGATCCTGGGGGATTGTGTCACTATTTAGTGTGATCCTTGGGGATTGTGTCACCATTGAGAGAGATCCTCAGGGATTGTGTCACTATTTAGAGTGATCCTTGGGGAATGTGTCGCTATTGAGAGCGATCCTTGGGGATTGTGTCACTATTTAGAGTTATCCTTGGGGATTGTGTCACTATTTTGAGTGATCATTGGGGATTGTCTCACTATTTAGAGTGATCCTTCGGGATTGTGTCAGTACTTAGAGTGATCCTTGGGGATTGTGTCATTATTTAGCGTGATCATTGGGGATTTTGTCACTATTTGGAGTGATCCTTGGGGATTGTGTCACTATTTAGAGTGATCCTTGGGGATTGTGTCACTATTTAGAGTGATCCTTGGGGATTGTGTCACTATTTAGAGTGATCCGTGTGGATTGTGTCACTATTTAGAGTGATCCTTGGGGATTGTGTCACTATTTAGAGTGATCCTTGGGGATTGTGTCACTATTTAGAGTGATCCCTGGGGATTTTGTCACTATTTAGAGTGATCCTTGGGGATTGTGTCACTATTTAGAGTGATCATTGGGGATTGTGTCACTATTTAGAGTGATCCTTGGGGATTATGTCAGTATTTAGAGTGATCCTTGGGGATTGTGTCGCTCTTTCGAGTGATCCTTGGGGATTGTGTCAGTATTTAGAGTGATCCTTTGGGATTGTGTCACTATTTAGAGAGATCCTTGGGGATTGTGTCACTATTTAGAGTGATCCTTGGGGACTGTGTCACTATTTAGATTAATCATTAGGGATTGTGTCACTATTTAGAGTGATCCTTGGGGATTGTGTCGTAATTTAGAGTGATCCTTGGGGATTGTGTCACTATTTAGAGAGATCCTCGGGGATTGTTTCTCTATTTAGAGTGATCCTTGGGGATTGTGTCATAATTTAGAGTGATCCTTGGGGATTGTGCCACTATTTAGAATGATCCTTGGGGATTGTGTCCCTATTTAGAGTGATCCTTGGGGTTTGTGTCACTATTTAAAGTTATCCTTGGGGTTTGTGTCACTATTTAGAGTGATCCTTGGGGATTGTGTCATTATTTAGAGTGAACCTTTGCCATTGTGTCACTATTTAGAATGATCTTTGGGGATTGTGTCACTACTTAGAGTGATCCTTGGGGATTGTGTCAGTATTTAGAGTGATCCTTGTGGATTGTGTCACTATTTAGAGTGATCCTTGCGGATTGTGTCACTATTTAGAGTGATCCTTGGGGATTGTGCCACTATTCAGAGTGATCCTTGGGGATTGTGTCACTATTTAGAGTGATCCTTGGGGATTGTGTCAGTATTTAGAGTGATTCTGGGGAATTGTGTCACTATTTAGAGTGATCCTTGGGGATTGTGTCACTATTTAGAGAGATCCTCGGGGATTGTGTCACTATTTAGAGTGATGCATGTGGATTGTGTCAGTCTTTAGAGTGATCCTTGGGGATTGTGTCACTATTTAGAATGATCCTTGGGGATTGTGTCTCTATTTAGAGTGATCCTTGGGGTTTGTGTCACTATTTAGAGTTATCCTTGGGGTTTGTGTCACTATTTAGAGTGATCCTTGGGGATTGTGTCATTATTTAGAGTGATCCTTGGCCATTGTGTCACTATTTAGATTGATCCTTGGGGATTGTGTCACTATTTAGAGTGATCCTTGGGGATTGTGTCACTATTTAGAGTGATCCTTGGGGATTGTGTCATTATTTCGAGTGATCCTTGGGTATTGTGTCAGTATTTAGAGTGATCCTTGTGGATTGTGTCACTATTTTGAGTGATCATTGGGGATTGTCTCACTATTTAGAGTGATCCTTCGGGATTGTGTCAGTACTTAGAGTGATCCTTGGGGATTGTGTCATTATTTAGCGTGATCATTGGGGATTTTGTCACTATTTGGAGTGATCCTTGGGGATTGTGTCACTATTTAGAGTGATCCTTGGGGATTGTGTCACTATTTAGAGTGATCCTTGGGGATTGTGTCACTATTTAGAGTGATCCGTGTGGATTGTGTCACTATTTAGAGTGATCCTTGGGGATTGTGTCACTATTTAGAGTGATCCTTGGGGATTGTGTCACTATTTAGAGTGATCCCTGGGGATTTTGTCACTATTTAGAGTGATCCTTGGGGATTGTGTCACTATTTAGAGTGATCATTGGGGATTGTGTCACTATTTAGAGTGATCCTTGGGGATTATGTCAGTATTTAGAGTGATCCTTGGGGATTGTGTCGCTCTTTCGAGTGATCCTTGGGGATTGTGTCAGTATTTAGAGTGATCCTTTGGGATTGTGTCACTATTTAGAGAGATCCTTGGGGATTGTGTCACTATTTAGAGTGATCCTTGGGGACTGTGTCACTATTTAGATTAATCATTAGGGATTGTGTCACTATTTAGAGTGATCCTTGGGGATTGTGTCGTAATTTAGAGTGATCCTTGGGGATTGTGTCACTATTTAGAGAGATCCTCGGGGATTGTTTCTCTATTTAGAGTGATCCTTGGGGATTGTGTCATAATTTAGAGTGATCCTTGGGGATTGTGCCACTATTTAGAATGATCCTTGGGGATTGTGTCCCTATTTAGAGTGATCCTTGGGGTTTGTGTCACTATTTAAAGTTATCCTTGGGGTTTGTGTCACTATTTAGAGTGATCCTTGGGGATTGTGTCATTATTTAGAGTGAACCTTTGCCATTGTGTCACTATTTAGAATGATCTTTGGGGATTGTGTCACTACTTAGAGTGATCCTTGGGGATTGTGTCAGTATTTAGAGTGATCCTTGTGGATTGTGTCACTATTTAGAGTGATCCTTGCGGATTGTGTCACTATTTAGAGTGATCCTTGGGGATTGTGCCACTATTCAGAGTGATCCTTGGGGATTGTGTCACTATTTAGAGTGATCCTTGGGGATTGTGTCAGTATTTAGAGTGATTCTGGGGAATTGTGTCACTATTTAGAGTGATCCTTGGGGATTGTGTCACTATTTAGAGAGATCCTCGGGGATTGTGTCACTATTTAGAGTGATGCATGTGGATTGTGTCAGTCTTTAGAGTGATCCTTGGGGATTGTGTCACTATTTAGAATGATCCTTGGGGATTGTGTCTCTATTTAGAGTGATCCTTGGGGTTTGTGTCACTATTTAGAGTTATCCTTGGGGTTTGTGTCACTATTTAGAGTGATCCTTGGGGATTGTGTCATTATTTAGAGTGATCCTTGGCCATTGTGTCACTATTTAGATTGATCCTTGGGGATTGTGTCACTATTTAGAGTGATCCTTGGGGATTGTGTCACTATTTAGAGTGATCCTTGGGGATTGTGTCATTATTTCGAGTGATCCTTGGGTATTGTGTCAGTATTTAGAGTGATCCTTGTGGATTGTGTCACTATTTAGAGTGATCCTTGCGGATTGTGTCACTATTTAGAGTGATCCTTGGGGATTGTGTCACTATTTAGAGTGATCCTTGGGGATTGTGTCACTATTTAGAGTGATCCTTGGGGATTGTGTCACTATTTAGAGTGATCCTTGTGGATTGTGTCACTATTTAGAGTGATCCTTGGGGATTGTGTCACTATTTAGAGTGATCCTTGGGGATTGTGTCACTATTTAGAGTGATCCCTGGGGATTTTGTCACTATTTAGAGTGATCCTTGGGGATTGTGTCACTATTTAGAGTGATCCTTGGGGATTGTGTCACTATTTAGAGTGATCCTTGGGGATTATGTCAGTATTTAGAGTGATCCTTGGGGATTGTGTCGCTCTTTCGAGTGATCCTTGGGGATTGTGTCAGTATTTAGAGTGATCCTTTGGGATTGTGTCACTATTTAGAGAGATCCTTGGGGATTGTGTCACTATTTAGAGTGATCCTTGGGGACTGTATCACTATTTAGATTAATCATTAGGGATTGTGTCACTATTTAGAGTGATCCTTGGGGATTGTGTCATAATTTAGAGTGATCCTTGGGGATTGTGTCACTATTTAGAGAGATCCTCGGGGATTGTTTCTCTATTGAGAGTGATCCTTGGGGATTGTGTCATAATTTAGAGTGATCCTTGGGGATTGTGCCACTATTTAGAATGATCCTTGGGGATTGTGTCCCTATTTAGAGTGATCCTTGGGGTTTGTGTCACTATTTAAAGTTATCCTTGGGGTTTGTGTCACTATTTAGAGTGATCCTTGGGGATTGTGTCATTATTTAGAGTGAACCTTGGCCATTGTGTCACTATTTAGAATGATCTTTGGGGATTGTGTCACTACTTAGAGTGATCCTTGGGGATTGTGTCAGTATTTAGAGTGATCCTTGTGGATTGTGTCACTATTTAGAGTGATCCTTGCGGATTGTGTCACTATTTAGAGTGATCCTTCGGGATTGTGTCACTATTTAGAGTGATCCTTGGGGATTGTGTCACTATTTAGAGTTATCCTTGGGGATTGTGTCAGTATTTAGAGTGATTCTGGGACATTGTGTCACTATTATGAGTGATCCTTGGGGATTGTGTCACTATTTAGAGAGATCCTCGTGGATTGTGTCACTATTTAGAGTGATGCATGGGGATTGTGTCAGTCTTTGGAGTGATCCTTGGGGATTGTGTCACTATTTAGAATGATCCTTGGGGATTGTGTCCAAAGATGTGCGGGTTAGGTTGATTGGCCAGGTTAAAAATTGCCCCTTAGAGTCCTGGGATCCGTAGGTTAGAGGGATTAGTGGGTAAAATATGTGGGGGTAGGGCCTGGGTGGGATTGTGGTCGGTGCAGACTCGATGGGCCGAATGGCCTCCTTCTGCACTGTAGGGTTTCTATGGTTTCTATGGTTTCTATTTAGAGTGATCCTTGGGGTTTGTGTCACTATTTAGAGTTATCCTTGGGGTTTGTGTCACTATTTAGAGTGATCCTTGGGGATTGTGTCATTATTTAGAGTGATCCTTGGCCATTGTGTCACTATTTAGAGTGATCCTTGGGGATTGTGTCACTATTTAGAGTGATCCTTGGGGATTGTGTCACTATTTAGAGTGATCCTTGGGGATTGTGTCATTATTTCGAGTGATCCTTGGGTATTGTGTCAGTATTTAGAGTGATCCTTGTGGATTGTGTCACTATTTAGAGTGATCCTTGCGGATTGTGTCACTATTTAGAGTGATCCTTGGGGATTGTGTCACTATTTAGAGTGATCCTTGTGGATTGTGTCAGTATTTAGAGTGATTCTGGGGAATTGTGTCACTATTTAGTGTCATCCTTGGGGATTGTGTCACTATTGAGAGAGATCCTCAGGGATTGTGTCACTATTTAGAATAATCCTTGGGGATTGTGTCGCTATTGAGAGTGATCCTTGGGGATTGTGTCACTATTTAGAGTGACCCTTGGGGATTATGTCAGTATTTAGAGTAATCCTTGGGGATTGTGTCAGTATTGAGAGTGATCCTTGTGGATTGTGTCGCTATTGAGAGTGATCCTTGGGGATTGTGTCACTATTTAGAGTGACCCTTGGGGATTATGTCAGTATTTAGAGTAATCCTTGGGGATTGTGTCAGTATTGAGAGTGATCCTTAGGGATTGTGTCACTATTTAGAGAGATCCTTGGGGATTGTGTCACTATTTAGAGGGATCCTTGGGGACTGTGTCACTATTTAGAGTAATCCTTGGGGATTGTGTCACTATTTAGAGTGATCCTTGGGGATTGTGTCATTATTTTGAGTGATCCTTGAGGATTGTGTCACTATTTAGAGTGATCCTTGGGGATTGTGCCTCTATTTGGAGTGATCCTTGGGGATTATGTCAGTATTTCGAGTGATCATTGGGGATTGTGTCACTATTTAGAGTGATCCTTGGGGATTGTGCCACTATTTGGAGTGATCCTTGGGGATTATGTCAGTATTTCGAGTGATCCTTGGGGATTGTGTCACTATTTAGAGAGATCCTTGGGGATTGTGTCACTATTTAGAGTGATCCTTGGGGATTGTGCCACTATTTAGAGAGATCCTTGGAAATTGTGTCATTATTTAGAGTGATCCTTGGGGATTGTGTCACTATTTAGAGAGATCCTTGGGGATTTTGTCATTATTTTGAATGATCCTTGGTGATTGTGTCACTATTTAGAGTGATCCTTCGAGATTGTATCACTATTTTGATTGATCCTTGGGGATTGTTTCACTATGTAGAGAGATCCTTGGGGATTGTGTCAGTATTTAGAGTGATCCTTGGGGATTGTGTCACTATTTAGAGTGATCTTTGGGGATTGTGTCACTATTTAGAGTTATCCTTGTGGATTGTGTCTCTATTGAGGGTGATCCTTGGGGAATGTGTCACTATTTAGAGTTATCGTTGGGGATTGTGTCACTATTTAGACTGATCCTTGGGGTTTGTGCCACTATTTAGAGAGATCCTTGGGGATTGTGTCACTATTTAGACTGTTCCTTCGGGTATTGTGTCACTATTTAGAGTGATCCTTGGGGATTGTGTCACTATTTAGAGTGATCCTTGGGGATTGTGTCACTATTTAGAGTGATCCTTGGGGATTGTGTCACTATTTCGAGTGATCCTTGGGTATTGTGTCATTATTTAGAGTGAGCCTTGTGGATTGTGTCACTATTTAGAGTGATCCTTGGGGATTGTGTCACTATTTAGAGTGATCCTTGGGGATTGTGTCACTATTTAAAGTGATCCTTGGGGATTATGTCAGTATTTAGAGTGGTCCTTGCGGATTGTGTCAGTATTTAGAACAAGAACAAAGAACAAAGAACAATACAGCACAGGAACAGGCCCTTCGGCCCTCCAAGCCCGCGCCGCTCCCCGGTCCAGGATTGAACCCTGAATCCAGGATCCCCGCCCAATATTCCAGCCTATCTACATACCAATATCCTATCCACCGAGCTGTCCCTCACAGCTACGATGCTTTGTTCATTACAACCTATTAACTCACCCCCACCCCCCCATTCCAGACCATGTGATCTCCAGGGAGAGGCGAAAACCCAGAGTGAAAAACCCGAGGGCCAATATGGGGAAAAACAAATCTGGGAAATTCCTCTCCGACCCCCTGAGGCGATCGAAACGAGTCCAGGAGATCACAATGGCCGTGATCGGAAAATGCTTCCCAACCCTAGTCATTTCCACTTCCACGAACACCATATGAATTCCCTGCCCCCGAGACAGGTTCCCAACTATCCGCAGTCTCACTCTGTACTGGCACCAGCAAGATGATCATAGAATGAAGCCTTGAAACGAGAAACCAGGAACAATTAGCCCGCGCCGCTCCCTGGTCCAAACTAGACCACTCTTTTGTATCCCTCCATTCCCACTCCGTTCATATAGCTGTCTCGATAAGTCTTAAACGTTCCCAGTGTGTCCGCCTCCACCACCTTGCCCGGCAACACATTCCAGGCCCCCACGACCCTCTGTGTGAAATATGTCCTTCTGATATCTGTGTTAAACCTCCCCCCCTTCACCTTGAACCTATGACCCCTCGTGAACGTCACCACCGACCCGGGTAAAAGCTTCCCACCGTTCACCCTATCTATGCCTTTCATAATTTTATACACCTCTACTAAGTCTCCCCTCATCCTCCGTCTTTCCAAGGAGAACATCCCCAGTTTCCCCAATCTCTCCTCATAACCAAGCCCCTCCATACCAGGCAACATCCTGGTAAACCTCCTCTGTACTCTCTCCAAAGCCTCCATGTCCTTCTGGTAGTGTGGCGACCAGAACTGGACGCAGTATTCCAAATGCGGACGAACCAACGTTCTATACATCTGCCACATCAGACCCCAACTTTTATACTCTATGCCCCGTCCTATAAAGGCAAGCATGCCATATGCCTTCTTCACCACCTTCTCCACCTGTGACGTCACCTTCAAGGATCTGTGGACTTGCACACCCAGGTCCCGCTGCGTCTCTACACCCTTTATGGTTCTTCCATTTATCGTGTAGCTCCTCCCTACATTATTCCCAACAAAATGCATCACTTCGCATTTATCAGGATTGAACTCCATCTGCCATTTCCTTGCCCAAATTTCCAGCCTATCTATATCCTTCTGTAGCCTCTGACAATGTTCCTCACTATCTGCAAGTCCTGCCAGTTTTGTGTCGTCCGCAAACTTACTGATCACCCCAGTTACTCCTTCTTCCAGATCATTTATATAAATCACAAACAGCAGAGGTCCCAATACAGAGCCCTGCGGTACACCACTAGTCACAGGCCTCCAGCTGGAAAAAGACCCTTCCACTACCACCCTCTGTCTTCTATGACCAAGCCAGTTCTCCACCCATCTAGCCACCTCCCCCTTTATCCCATGGGATCCAGCCTTTTTCACTAGCCTACCATGAGGGACTTTGTCAAATGCTTTACTAAAGTCCATATAGACAACATCCACGGCCCTTCCTTCGTCAACCATTTTGGTCACTTCTTCAAAAAACACCACCAGGTTAGTGAGGCATGACCTCCCTCTCACAAAACCATGTTGACTATCGTTAATGAGTTTATTCCTTTCTAAATGCGCATACATCCTATCTTTAAGAATCTTCTCCAACAACTTCCCCACCACGGACGTCAAGCTCAACGGCCTATAATTACCCGGGTTATCCTTCCTACCCTTCTTGAATAACGGGACCACATTGGCTATCCTCCAATCCTCTGGGACCTCACCTGTGTCCAGTGACGAGACAAAGATTTGCGTCAGAGGCCCAACGATTTCACCTCTCGTCTCCCTGAGCAGCCTTGGATAGATTCCATCAGGCCCTGGGGATTTGTCAGTCTTTATATTCTCTAACAAACCTAACACTTCCTCCTTTGTAATGGAGATTTTCTCCAACGGTTCAACACTCCCCTCCGAGACACTCCCAGTCAACACATCCCTCTCCTTAGTGAATACCGACGCAAAGTATTCATTTAGGATCTCCCCTACCTCTTTGGGCTCCAAGCATAAGTCCCCACTTTTGTCCCTGAGAGGTCCGATTTTTTCCCTAACAACCCTTTTGTTCCTAACGTATGAATAAACTGCCTTGGGATTCTCCTTAATCCTGTCTGCCAAGAACATTTCGTGACCCCTTTTTGCTCTTCTAATTCCCCGTTTGAGTATTTTCCTACTTTCATTATACTCCTCCAGAGCTCCCTCCGTTTTTAGCTGCTTGGACCTAACATACGCCTCTCTTTTCCTTTTGATCAGTCCCTCAATTTTCCTGGTTATCCACGGTTCTCTAATCCTACCCTTCCTATCCTTCTTTTTTACAAGCACATGCTTGTCCTGTCGCCCTAACAACCGTTCCTTAAAAGACTGCCACATACCAGATGTGGATTTACCCTCAAACAGCCTCTCCCAATCAAGAGCTGCCAATTTCTGCCTGATCCCAATAAAGTTAGCCTTCCCCCAATCCAACACCTTACCCTTGGGACACCACTCATCCTTTTCCATCACTATCCTAAAGCTAACAGAATTGTGGTCACTATTTGCCACATGTTCCCCAACCAAAACTTTGAAGACCTGACCGGGCTCATTTCCCAGTACCAGGTCCAGTATAGCCCCCTCTCTAGTCGGGCTGTCCACATATTGTTCCAACGAACCCTCCTGTACACATTTTACAAATTCCTCCCCATCCAGAGTCCCTGCCCTCAGCGATTTCCAGTCTATACCAGGGAAATTGAAGTCTCCCACTACAACAACCCTATATTTCCTGCACCTATCCAGTATCTCCTGACATATCCATTCTTCCACTTCCCTTGGGCTGTTGGGGGGCCTGTAGTACACCCCCAACATAGTGACTGCGCCTTTCCTGTTTCTAAGGCGTGTCACTATTTAGAGTGTTCCTTGGGAATTGTGTCACTATTTAGAGTGATCCTAGGGGATTGTGTCACTATTTAGAGTTATCCTTGGGGATTCTGTCACTATTTAGAGTGATCCTTGGGGATTGTGTCACTATTTAGAGTGATCCTTGTGGATTGTGTCACTATTTAGAGTGATCCTTGGGGATTGTGTCACTATTTAGAGTGATCCTTGGGGATTGTGTCACTATTTAGAGTGATCCTTGGGGATTTTGTCACTATTTAGAGTGATCCTTGGGGATTGTGTCACTATTTAGAGTGATCCTTGGGGATTGTGTCACTATTTCGAGTGATCCTTGGGGATTGTGTCAGTATTTAGAGTGATCCTTGGGGATAGTCTCATTATTTTGAGTGATCCTTGAGGATTGTGTCACTATTTAGAGTGATCCTTGGGGAATGTGCACTATTTGGAGTGATCTTTCAGGATTATGTCAGTATTTTGAGTGATCCTTGGGGATTGTGTCACTATTTAGAGAGATCCTTGGGGATTGTGTCACTATTTAGAGTGATCCTTGGGGATTGTGCCACTATTTAGAGAGATCCTTGGGGACTGTGTCATTATTTAGACTGATCCTTGGGGATTGTGTCACTATTTAGAGAGATCCTTGGGGATTGTGTCATTATTTTGAGTGATCCTTGGTGATTGTGTCACTATTTAGAGTGATCCTTGGGGATTGTGTCTCTATTGAGGGTGATCCTTGGGGATTGTGTCATTATTTAGAGAGATCGTTGGGGATTGTGTCACTATTTAGAGTGATCCTTGTGGATTGTGTCACTATTTAGACTGTTCCTTCGGGTATTGTGTCACTATTTAGAGTGATCCTTGGGGATTGTGTCACTATTTAGAGTGATCCTTGGGGATTCTGTCTCTATTGAGAGTGATCCTTGGGGATTGTGACACTATTTATAGTGATCCTTGGGGATTGTGTCAGCATTTAGAATGATCCTGGTGGATTCTGTCTCTATTGAGAGTGATCCTTGGGGATTGTGTCACTATTTAGACTGATCCTTGGGGATTGTGCCACTATTTAGAGAGATCCTTGGGGATTGTGTCATTATTTAGTGAGGTCCTTGTGGATTGTGTCTCTCTTTAGAGTGATCCTTGGGGATTGTGTCACCATTTAGGGTGATCGTTGGGGATTGTGAATCGTGTGGAGGTCGTAGAAGGTCTGCAGAGAGATTTGGACAGGCTGAGTGGGTGGGCGAGGATCTGGCAGATGGAGTATAACGTTAACAAATGCGAGGTTATTCACTTTGGAGGAAATAATAGAAAATTGGATTATTATCCAAATGGAAAAAAATTACAACATGCTACTGTGCAAAGGGACCTGGGGGTCCTTGTGCATGAGATGCAAAAACCCAGTCTGCAGTTGCAACAGGTGATCAAGAAGGCAAATGGGATGTTGGCCTATACCGCAAGGGGATAGAATATAAAAGCAGAGATGTCTTGCTGCATCTGTACAGGGCATTGGTGAGGCCGCAGCTGGAATACTCTGAGCAGTATTGGTCCTCTTATTTGTGGAAGGATATATTGGCCTTGGAGGGAGTGCAGGGAAGGATCACCAGGTTGATACCAGAGATGAGGGGTGTTTATTATGAGGAGAGACGGAGCAGATTGGGTTTGTATTCGTTGAAATTTAGTAGGCTGAGGGGGGTTCTGATAGAGACCTATAAGATAATGAAGGGGCTGGATAGGGTAGAAGTGGAGAGATTCTTTCCACTTGGAAAGGAAACTAGAACTAGAGGGCACATCCTCAAAATAAAGGGGGGTCAGTTTAGGACAGAGTTGAGGAGGAACTTCTTCTCTCAGAGGATGGTGAATCTCTGGAATTCTCTGCCCACTGAAGTGGTGTAGGCTACCTCGTTGAATATGTTTAAATCACGGATAGATGGATTCCTGATCGGTAAGGGAATTAGGGGCTGTAGGGATCAGGCGGGTCGGTGGAACTGATCCACTTCAGATCAGCCATGATCTTATTGAATGGTGGGGCAGGGTCGAGGAACTAGATGGCCTACTCCTGCTCCTATTTCTTATGTTCTTATGTTCTTATGATTGTGTCACTATTTAGAGTGATCCTTGGGGATTGTGTCACGATTTAGAGTGATCCTTGGGGATTGTGTCACTATTTAGAGTGATCCTTGCGGACTGTGTCACTATTTAGAGTGATCCTTGGGGATTGTGTCACTATTTAGAGTGATCCTTGCGGACTGTGTCACTATTTAGAGTGATCCGTGGGGATTGAGTCACTATTTAGAGTGATCCTTGGGGATTGTGTCACTATTGAGAGTGATCCTTGGGGATTGTGTCTCTATTTAAGTGATCCTTGAGGATTGTATCACTATTTAGAGTGAACCTTGGGGTTTGCGTCACTATATAGAGTGATCCCTTTGGATTGTGTCACTATTTTGAGTGATCCTTGGAGATTGTGTCACTAATTAGAGTGATCCTTGGGGATTGTGTCTCTATTTAGAGTGATCCTTGGGGATTGTGTCACTATTTAGCGTCATCCTTGAGAATGGTAGGGTTCTGAAGACTGTGGAGGAACAGAGACATCTTGGGGTCCATATCCACAGATCTCTAAAGGTTGCACTCAAGTGGATAGAGCTGTGAAGAAGGCCTCGAGTGTGTTACCTTTTATTAACAGGGGGTTGGAGTTTAAGAGCCGTGGGGTTATGTTGTAACTATACAGCACCTTGGTGAGACCACATTTCGAATATTGTGTGCAGTTCTGGTCACCTCACTATAAGAAGGATGTGGAAGCGCTGGAAAGAGTGCAGAGGAGACTTACCAGGATGCTGCCTGGTTTGGAGGGTAGGGCTTATGAGGAAAGGTTGAGGGAGCGAGGGCTGTTCTCTCTGGAGCGGAGGAGGCTGAGGGGAGACTTAATAGAGGTTTATAAAATGATGAAGAGGATAGATAGAGTGAATGTCCAAAGACTATTTCCTCGGGTGGATGGAGCTATTACAAGGGGGGCTAACTATAGGGTTCGTGGTGGGAGATATAGGAAGGATATCAGAGGTATGTTCTTGACGCAGAGAGTGGTTGGGGTGTGGAATGGACTGCCTGCAGTGATAGTGGAGTCAGACACTTTAGGAACATTTAAGCGGTTATTGGATAGGCACATGGAGCACGCCAGGATGATAGGGAGTGGGCTAGCTTGATCTTGGTTTCACATAAAGCTCGGCACAACATCGTGGGCCGAAGGGCCTGTTCTGTGCTGTACTATTCTATGTTCTATGTCCTATAAAACTCCAATGCCCTCGACAATTGCAGCAAAACATCCCTATTTCTCTCCTCAAATCCTCTCGCTGTGAAGGCCAACATCCCATTTGCCTTTGTTACTGCCTGCTGTGCCTGTTTGCTTACTTTCAGTGACTGATGCATGAGGACACCAAGGTCTCGCTGAGTATCCAGCTCTCAATTTGCATCCGTTCCATTAATAACCTGTTTTCTTATTATTGCTGCCAAAGTGGATCACCTCACACTGAGTCACATTATACTGCATCTTCCATGCAGATGCCCACACACAAATCCTCTCCAAATCACGCTGAAGCATCTCTCCATCCTGCCCATTTTAACCTTCCACAACAGTTTATTTTCATACTCTGATTTTTTTCCCTTCTTAATCAATGCCTTTCTTGAATTTGGATAAGGAACCTCAATCACATCCTCCCATAGGTTGGATTTATAAACAGCGACTCTGTAACTGGGGGTGAATCCGTGCTGTTGTGTTTTACCCTTTCATCAATTCACATCGACTCTTTTGTTTTCTATCTGGCTGCTAACACGTTGCGTTTGGCGTGTCTGTGGGATCCTGCTGTGCAGGATGGCCAGCAGGATTTCTGACATGACTCTGGAACGTTAATGTTCCCCTCAAATCCACCCTAAATCCACTGCTCCTGGATATTGACCCCTCTGCTAAGAGGAAAAAGTTTCTTCTTAACTCTCCTATCTTTGTCCCTCATTATTTTGTAACCACAATGAGGTCCACGCTCCACGTTCACTGTTCTGAAGAAAACAACCCCAGCCTCACCATCCTGTCTTCACTGCAGAAACACTCCAGCCCAGGAAACATCCCGGTGAATCCCTCTTCCGTCCCTCGCTGGGAAATCACATCCTTCTTCTAGTGAGGCCACTGGAACTCCTCACTGTCCTCCAGCTGAGGCTCAATGAGGGTTTTATACAGCTCCATCACAACCTCCCTGCTCCTATCTCCTACACCTCGGCTAATAAAGACAACTGTCATGTCTGCCTTCTTAACCATCACAGCATCAGAGGTTAACCACAGGATTGGAAAGCAGCAGATGGTTTCTGTTATTATTGTGTTTAAATCAGGAAAGAAACAACATTCCAAAGATCAATGGTCCAGTCTCAACATCAACAGTCTGAACATGAAGAATTGAAACAACTCCAAAAGAGTCAAACAAATCAAGTAACACAGGCTGTGATAAAGAGAGCTCAGCACATATTCACTGGGAGGTTGAGTTCTTCGTATAAAAGTCCGTTCCCTGGGGGGGTTCGACCTCTTTGTTCGACTGGAACATAAAAAGCCGGCCGCACTATACAGCGGGCAGCGTCGGGAGCGGGCAGTGGACTGAGTGGGAAGCAGAGTGAGAGCTGGAAGGGCTTTGGCTCGCAGGGCTTAGGCGGAAGCGGGCGACACAGGACAGGTTAAAATTCATTCTGTTACCCTTCAATTTTGAATCCTTGTTCTTTCCCAGTGCACTCTGAGGAAGGGGAAAAAGGGTTCAGTGTTCCATTGGAGCAATTCTTTTTCTTTGTAGCAGTAAGTTATATGGAGGGGATGGAAGTGAAGGCAGTGCAATGTTCCTCCTGCAGAATGTTCGAGGTGAGGGACACCGTCAGTGTCCCTGCTGATTACACCTGTGGGAGGTGCACCCATCTGCAGCTCCTCCAAGACCGCGTTAGGGAGCTGGAGCTGGATGAGCTTAGGATCATCAGGGAGGCAGAGAGGGCCATAGACACAAGCTTCAGGGATATAGTTGCTCCAGGGAATGAAAATAGATGGGTGACAGTGAGAGGGGCTGGGAGGAAGCAGTCGGTGCGGGGATCCCCTGTGGTCGTTCCCCTTGGCAACAAGTATTCCACTTTGGATACAGGTGAGGAGGGCGACCTACCAGTGGTAAGCTGCAGTGACCAGATCGCCAGCGCTGAGTCCGTCCCTGTGGATCAGAAGGGAAAGGGGGAGAGCGGTAGAGCTATAGTTATTGGGGACTCGTTTGTTCGAGGGATAGATAGGAGGTTCTGTGGCAACAAGAGTGACTCACGGATGGTATGTTGCCTCCCGGATGCCAGGGTCCGTGACATCTCCAACCGTGTCTTCAGGATTCCAAAGGGGGAGGGGGAACAGTCACAAGTCGTGGTGCACGTCGGCACCAAAGACATAGGTAAGAGAGGGGACGGGGATTTAAAACAGGAATTCAGGGAGCTTGGGTGGAAGCTGAGAGCCAGGACAAAACTGGTTGTCATCTCTGGTACGTTGCCGGTGCCACGGGATAGCGAGTTGAGGAACAGGGAGAGAGTGCAGTTAAAGACATGGATGCAGGGTGGTGTAGGAGGGAGGGTTTCAGCTATGTGGATAATTGGAACACTTTCTGGGGAAGGTGGGACCTGTACCAACAGGACGGGGTGCACCTGAACCAGAGGAGCACCAATATCCTGGGAGGGAAATTTGCTACGGCTCTTCGGGGGGGGTTTAAACTAATTTTTCAGGGGGATGGGAAAAGGAGTTGTAGTCCAAAGGTCAGTGAGTGCAGTGAGGTACTGGGAAGGGTATCATGGTCAAAGGCGGGTCCCAGCAGACAAGAAGGTGGGTTGAAGTGTGTCTACTTCAATGCAAGGAGCATCCGAAATAAGGTAGGTGAACTTGGGGCGTGGATTGGTACTTGGGACTACGATGTTGTGGCCATTACGGAGACATGGGTAGAACAAGGACAGGAATGGTTGTTGGAAGTTCCGGGTTGTAGAATTTTCAGTAAGTGTAGGGTAGCTGGTAAAAGAGGTGGAGGAGTGGCACTGTTAATCAAGGAGAGTGTAACGGCTGCAGAAAGGCATTTTGAAGGGGATCTGCCTACAGAGGTAATATGGGCTGAGGTTAGGAATAGGAAAGGAGTGGTCACGTTGTTAGGAGTTTACTATAGGCCCCCAATAGTAATAGAGATGTGGAGCAAGAAATTGCGAAGCAGATTATGGATAGGTGTGGAGGTCACAGGGTAGTTGTCATGGGGGACTTTAACCTTCCAAATATTGATTGGAACCTTTATAGGTCGAATAGTTCGGATGGGGCAGTTTTTGTGCAGTGTGTGCAGGAGGGGTTCCTGACACAATATGTGGATAGGCCGACAAGCGGTGGGGCCACATTGGATTTGGTACTGGGAAATGAACCGGGACAAGTGTTGGTTTGGTTGTGGGAGAGCACTTTGGAGATCGTGACCACAATTCAGTGTCTTTTGTTATTGCAATGGAGATGGTGAGGGCCGTACGGAAGGGCATTGTTTACAATTGGGGGAGAGGTAATTATGATGTAATCAGGCAGGAATTAGGAAGCATAGGATGGGAACAAAAATTGTCAGGCAAAGGCACTAATGATAAGTGGAACTTTTTCAAGGAACAAATACTGCGTGTCCTTGATAGGTATGTCCCTGCCAGGCAGAGAGGAAATGGCCGAGTGAGGGAACCATGGTTCACAGAAGAGGTGGAATGTCTTGTCAAGAGGAAGAAGGAAGCGTATGTTAGGTTGAGAAAACAAGGTTCAGTTGGCTCGATGGAGGGTTACAAGTTAGCAAGAAATGAGCTGAAAAAGGGGCTTAGGAGAGCTAGGAGGGGGCATGAGAAGACCGTGGTGAGTCGGATCAAGGAAAACCCCAAGGCTTTTTACTCTTATGGGAGGAATAAAATAATGACCAGGGTGAGGTTGGGGCCGGTCAAGGACGGTCGTGGGAATTTGTGCATGGAGTCAGAAGAGATAGGAGAGGTGATGAATGAATACTTTTCTTCGGTGTTCACCAAGGAGAGGGGCCATGTTTTTGAGGAAGAGAGGGTGTCACAGGCTGATAGGCTGGAGGAAGTTGATGTTTGGAGGGAAGATGTACGAGCAATTTTGAATAAACTGAAAGTTGATAAGTCCCATGGGCCTGATGAAATGTATCCTAGGATTCTTTGGGAGGCAAGGGATGAGATAGCAGAGCCTTTGGCATTGATCTTTGGGTCCTCGCTGTCCACGGGGGTGGTGCCAGAGGACTGGAGAATGGCGAATGTTGTTCCTCTTTTTTAGAAAGGGAATAGAAATGACCCTGGTAATTATAGACCGGTTAGTCTTACTTTGGTGGTCGGTAAGTTGATGGAAAAGGTCCTTAGGGATAGGATTTACGACCATTTAGAAAGATGCAGCTTAATCCGGGATAGTCAGCATGGATTTGTGAAGGGCAAGTCTTGCCTCACAAATTTGATAGAATTTTTTGAGGAGGTAACTAAGTGTGTTGATGAAGGTAGTGCAGTTGATGTCATATCCATGGATTTGAGTAAGGCTTTTGATAAAGTCCTCCACGGTCGGCTGATGAAGAAAGTAAGGATGTGTGGGATAGAGGGAAGTTTGGCCGATTGGATAGGTAACTGGCTATCTCACAGAAGACAGAGGGTGGTGGTGGTTGGAAAATTTTCGGACTGGAAACCGGTGACCAGCGGAGTGCCACAGGGATCAGTGCTTGGTCCTCTGCTATTTGTAATTTTTATAAATGACTTGGAGGAGGGGGCTGAAGGGTGGATCAGTAAATTTGCTGATGACACCAAGATTGGTGGAGCAGTGGATGAGTTCTATGTTCTAAGATCATTCTTGACAGATTTAGTTGAATTATTTGAGTAATAATCTGGAATAATCGATGAGATTAATATGATTCATGTCAGACACCTTGAGTTTCTAAATTTCTGAAGTAAGTTAACACTTAACAGAGTGGTGAGTAATCTCAGAGCAAGTGGAGTAAGAGGACAAGCACCAGAGTGGACAACAAGTTGGCTCCAAAGACAGAACACAGTGAATCGGAGTTAATGGGATTTACTCTGATTGCTGCTGTGGCTGAATGGAGTTTTAACTTTTAATATCCTGAAAGATCTTCAATCCAGCAAACCTGGCTTCTTGGTTAAAGTTGTTTTTTTCACTATGTTGAATTTCCTTGTGGTCAGCGGCCTGGAATTTGACAAAGGACAGAAGGTGTCACATTCAACAGCTTGTCCCTGGCAGGGATGAGGTCTGATGTGGAGATGCCGGCGTTGGACTGGGGTAAACACAGTAAGAAGTTTAACAACACCAGGTTAAAGTCCAACAGGGATGAGGTCTGTACAGACTTCTGGGAGACACTCTTCCTCATATGGCCATTGGAATGCAAACAATATGCACTGAGATGATGAGGCCTCAAGTGACCAATGATGCTATTCTGGTTGGATATGTTGGTCCTAATCGAACGATGTAATTGGGCTTCAGATTAATGAATGGGCTGGTTACCAAGGAACGTTTGGAATTTTAACTCTGCTAACACAAATAGCTTGTTCAGAAAGGCAGTGTGAAGAACCCGGGAACCAAGCTCACAAGGAGAGACAACGTCTGGAAGGAGCAGAGAACAAGTGACTGATTCTATTTAACAACAAAATCCTGACCAGGTTTTAATTCCAAGTGGAAATCAACCTTAAGTTAGGTTAAGTAACAGATAATGAGAATTTGGTTTATGTATTGCAAGTATTTGCTGTTGTTTAAGTAGCTATAGAATAAAGGACATTGTGTTTAAGTATTTAAAGTCGACTTTATGTCTGTATTCGCGACAGAGGGTAAAACACACAGGTTTGGACAACACTGGAAGGTGAGAAGTGGTTTTCCACAAGGATCAGCGCTGGGATCAATGTCTTTCACCATTTACATCAACAATATGGGATCAGGAAACACAATTATAACTTCAATATTTATGAAATAATCCAAATTGAGAATGAGAATAACCATCGTGGAAGAATGCAACTAAATACAATAACACAACAATAATAAATTATAAGCATGTAAATTGGATATTCGAATTGGAAATAAATTCCATGAAACTCAGTCATCAGAACATTATGTTTCCGAACCATATACAAATCAAAAGTGTCTGAATTATTTCCAGGAGTTTAAGGATTCAGGGATCAAATTGACAGAAAGTTTGAGGCAGCAACACAGCTTCAAAGGAACCATATCAATCAGGAAAGAAAATCAGTGGAGTTCATTTCTAGATTCATACAAATGTGGACAACTTACAATTGTTTTTGGAAAAAACAGAGAATTCTGCTGGGTTTTTGTGTTGTTAAAAGGTCAGGAATTAGCTGACGCTTGTTCCTTTTCAATAGAAGACAGAGCTATCGAGACATTTCACATCATTCACTGACAAAGAAACATTAAAAACTAAAACTAAATCAAACTTCTCCTGTTTTTAAACTCTTCCAAAATCAAAGATGGAGGCAGCTCCATGAGATGGAGATTTCACTCACAATGTACAAGATTTCACTCAACCCAATAGTTTCATTGATCAGTGTGCCCTTGAGTTCCTTACGGAAGTATTTCTATTCATGAAAACGATTAAAATGGACGAGCATAAATTGCAAAATTCCATGAATCAAAAATCTGGAACTACTTAATTTCCAAAATAATATTCCATCCCTCAATCTACTGCAGCTCAACAACAATGGGACTTCCCAGAAAATTCAGACCCTGCAGCAGATCCAAACACATCACCTCTTAGTGGGAGAGAGGGGATGAGGGAGAGAGGGAGGGGGCCAGGGAGGGAGAGAGGGCGCGAGGGAGAGAGAGAGGGGGCGAGGGTGGGAAGAAAAAGGGCAAGGCTGGGAGAGCCGGGGCGACTAAGGGAGAGTCACAGAGTTGAAGAGGTTTACAGCATGGAAACAGGCCTTTCGGACCAACTTGTCCATGCCGCCCTTCTTTTTAAACCCCGAGATCTCTTTGTTCTGTAACTCTCCCCAACGCTCTGCCATTAACTGAATAAGTCCTGCCCTGGTACAATCTACCAAAATGCATCACCTTACATTGATCTAAATTCAACTCCATCTGCGATTTGTCAGCTCACTGGCCCAATTGACCAAGATCCCGTTGCAATCCGAGGTAACCTTCTTCACTGTCCACTATGCCACCAATCTTGGTGTCATCTGCAAACTTACTAACCATGCCTCCCTATCTTCTCATCTAAATCGTTAATATAAATGACAAATAACAGTGGACCCAGCACCAATCCCCGAGGCACTCCGCTGGTCACAGGCCTCCAGTGTGAAAACCAAACCTTTACAGCCACCCTCTGTCTTCTGTCAGCAAGCCAATTTTGTTTCCATTCAGCTACCTCAGACTGGATCCCGTGAGATTTAACATTACTCAACAACTTACCATGAGGTACCTTGTCAAAGGCCTTGCTAAAGTCCATGTAGACAACATCAACTGTACTGCCCTCATCTACCTCCTTGGTTACCCTTTCAAAAAACTCAATCAAATTTATGAGACATGATTTTCCACTCACAAAGCCATGCTGACTGTTCCTAATCAGTCCATGCGTCTCTAAATGCCTATAGATCCTGTCTCTCAAAATACCTTCCAAAAACTGACCCACCACAGATGTGAGGCTCACCGGCCTGTAGCACCCAGGCTTTTCCCTGCAGCCATTTTTAAACAAAGGCACAACATTTGCCACCTTCCAATCTTCAGGCATCTCACATGTGATTATGAATGATTCAAATGTCTCTGCTCGGGGAACCGCAATTTCCTCCCTAGCCTCCCACAACATCCTGGGATACACCTCATCAGGGAATTTATCTACCTTGATGTGCTTTAAGACTTCCAGCACCTCCTTCTCCGTTATAGGTACACTCCTCAAGACATCACTATTTATTTCCCCAAGTTCCCTCACATCCATACTTTTCTCAACAGTGAATAATGATGAGGAATATTCATTTAGGATCTCCCCAACTCTTGTGGATCCGTACATAGATGACCCTGTTGATCTTAGTGAGACACAACTCTCTCCCTAGTTACTCTTTTGGTCTTTATGTATTTGTAGAAGCTCTTTGGATTCTCCTTTGACTTGTCTGCCAAAACAATCTTGTGTACCCTTTTTGCCCCCCTGATTTCTCTCAACTCTACTCCTAAACCCCTATTCTCTTCAAGGGATTCACTCGATCAAGCTGCCTATGCATGTCATGGTCTCCTTCTTCTTCTTGACCAGGACCTCAAGAACCCCACTCATCCGCGGTTCCCTACTTCTACCAGCCTTGCCCTTCACTCCAAGTGGAATGTGCTTACCCTGAACCCTGATTAACACACTTTTAAAAGCCTGCCACTTATCAGACATCCCTTTGCCTTCCCACAGACTCCCCCAATTCACTTTTGAAAGTTCCTGCCTGATACCATCAAAATTGGCCTTGCCCCAATTTAGAATTTTAAACTTTGGGCCAGACCTTTCATTCCCCATAGCTATCTTAAAACTAATGGAATTATGGTCACTGGTCCCAAAGTGATCCCTCACTAACACTTCTGTCACCTGCTTTTCCTTATTTCCCAAGGGATGAGGGAGGGAGAGAGGGAGAGCTGGGGAGCGGGATTGACAGTTGTGGAGACAGGTGTTTGTGGAATCCAGGGGAGTTAACAGAACGCAACTGGGGAGAATACAGGTCAGTTTTAATTTAATCTGAATCAATGAAGTGTTAGCAGACTTATGGGCAGTTTTGAAGACAGTCACAATCGATATACAGTCCACAGTGAGATTGGTAACACATCCCTTTTCTCTCTCCACTCCCTCATGTTGTGGGGACTCGCTGCAAGTATTTTACTGGTTTGCATGGCCTTCAGAATTCCTGTAATCGAGGAACACAACCAACAGTGTGTGTGACAGAGAGAGTTTGAGAGATTTAGAGAGAGAAAGAAAGAGAGAGGGAGAGATTGAGAGAGACTCAGAGAGTGGGTGAGAGTTCTGCAGTATTTCATGCTTCTCGCTGGGACGGAGATGGACAAATTGAGCAAGTGAGGAACAGAGAGAGTCACAGAGAGACGGGGAGATATTGACCAATTTAAACATTATTGTGGATTTGCAATGGACCGCAGGCTGTTTGAGATTCAGAAACAAGTATATTAAGCTGGAACATTACGGCAAATTGGCACTTATTAAAACATGAACACAAAAAAACACTCAGACACAGAGAGGCACACACAGACAGAGGCATGCAAACATGTAGGCAGAGACACAAAGAGTGACTGATTAACACTTAGATTTCTAACAATAAATGCCCTGATTCAACTGTCACTGGATGGTGGGGTTAACCCAGCAAACCCACATAGCTGGGTCAGAATCAGAACTCACCTTCTGCACTCACTGAAACACTCCTGTATCACCTGCCTTATTGCAATGGGATGCTGCGTTTGGGAGCAGGACAGGGACATGGGGTGTGGACAACTGCACATATGGAGGATAAGGACGAGGAATCTATCAGAGAATCCACACAAACCAGGGAGAAACAAACAAGGAAACACATGCTGAAACTGAGAGATTGCTGTGTGGAAAGATTTAGAAATTGTTGGGAACATTGACCCAGTGAAATGTTGCCAATGTGATCAGAATAGATATGGTAAAATCTTTCTGCAGCATTAAGGCACGCAGTGTACTGAGTGGAACAATATTGTAGCATTCCAAAATAAACTACATTGGGCTTTGCACTGGCTGAATGCACCTGCTATTGGTCTGTGGTTCTGCAATTTCCTCACTGACAAAAACATGAATACAGTCTGTATAAATGATTCGAGCTTTCAACATGAGGTGCGCTTTGGATGTCAAGGAGAAGATAGGACAGGAGAAGGCAAGGAAGGGAAGCTTCTGTTAGATTCTGAAATCTCCCACACAGCACAAGATAGGCACACAATCACACTCACAGCCACAGACTCACGCTCAGACTGTGCTGCAGGCAAAGATTATGAAGGGAAATTGCCAAAAGCATTTGATGGGGACGGTGTAGAGGAAGCTTTACTCTGCATCTAACCCCGTGCTGTATCTGTCCTGGGAGTGTTTGATGGGGACGGTGTAGAGGAAGCTTTACTCTGCATCTAACCCCGTGATGTACCTGTCCTGGGAGTGTTTGATGGGGACAGTGTAGAGGGAGCTTTACTCTGCATCTAACCCCGTGCTGTACCTGTCCTGGGAGTGTTTGATGGGGACAGTGTAGAGGGAGCTTTACTCTGTATCTCACCCCGTGCTGTATCTGTCCTGGGAGTGTTTGATGGGGACAGTGTCGAGGGAGCTTTACTCTGTATCTAACCCCGTGCTGTATCTGTCCTGGGAGTGTTTGATGGGGGACAGTGTAGAAGCAGCTTTATTCTGTACCTAAACCCATGCTGTACCTGTCCTGGGAGTGTTTGATGGGGATAGTGTAGATGGAGCTTTACTCTGTACCTAACCCCGTGCTGCACCTGTCCTGAGATTGTTTGATGGGGGACAGTGTAGAGGGAGCCTTACTCTGTATCTAACCCCGTGCTGTACCTGTCCTGGGAGTGTTTGGTGGGGGCAGTGTGGATGGAGCTTTACTTTGTACCTAAACGCGTGCTGTACCTCTCCTGAGAATGTTAGATGGGGGACAGTGTAGAGGGAGCCTTACTCTGTATCTAACCCCGTGCTGTACCTGTCCTGGGAGTGTTTGGTGGGGACAGTGTAGAGGGAGCCTTACTCTGTATCTAACCCCGTGCTGTACCTGTCCAGGGTGTGCTTGATGGGGACAGTGTCGAGGGAGCTTTACTCTGCATCAAACCCCGTGCTGTACCTGCCCTGGGAGTGTTTGATGGGGACAGTGTAGAGGGAGCTTTACTCTGTATCTATCCCCATGCTGTAGCTGTCCTGGGAGTATTTGATGGGGGGGCAATGTAGAGGGAGCTTTGCTCTATACCGATCCCCATGCTGTACCTGTCAGGGAATGGTGGCTGATCAAAGAGGGCCTGGTGGACTGAAGTGCATTTGCTTCAATGCGATAAGTTTTGCAGGTAATACAGATGAACTTAGAGCTTGGATTATTATTTGGAACTTTCATGTTGTTGCCATTCCAGAGACTTGGTTAAGGGAAGGACAGGATTGACGATTTGACATTCGCGGATACAGATGCTTAAGGCTGGACAGAGGGGCATGTAAAAGGGGTGGTGGAGTTGCACTACTGGTTAGAACAAATAACAGTACAGCACAGGAAACAGGCCCTTCGGCCCTCCAAGCCTGTGCCGCTCCTTGGTCCAACTAGACCAATCGTTTGTATCCCTCCATTCCCAGGCTGCTCATGTGACTATCCAGGTAAGTCTTAAACGATGTCAGCGTGCCTGCCTCCACCACCCTACTTGGCAGCGCATTCCAGGCCCCCACCACCCTCTGTGTAAAAAACGTCCCTCTGATGTCTGAGTCATACTTCGCCCCTCTCAGCTTGAGCCCGTGACCCCTCGTGATCGTCACCTCCGACCTGGGAAAAAGCTTAAGGGGAATGTCGCAGCTGCAGTGCAGGAGGACAACTCGGAGTGCTCAGACAGCGAAACAATGTGGGAAGAGCTCAGGAATAGGAAGAGTGTAATTACAATGTTGGGAGTTTCCTACACGCCCCCCAAGGGCCTGCGGGAGATAGAGGAACAGATATGGAGGCAGATTTCGGCAAGGTGTAAAAGTAACAGGGTTGTTGTGATGGGTGATTTTAACTTCACCTGTATTACCATGACTCACTTCGTCCTGGGGTAATGGGGCAGAGTTTGTAAGGACCATCTAGGAGGGCTTCATCAAACAGTATGTAGATAGTCCAACTAGAGAAGGGGCCATACTGGACCTGCTATTGGGGAATGAGTCCAGCCAGGTGGTCGAGGTTTCAGCAGGGGAGCAGATCAGGAACAGTGACCACAACAGTAAGCTTCAAGGTACTGATGGATAGAGATAAGTGTAGTCCTCAAGTGAAGATGCTAAATTGGAAGAAGTCTAATTACAACAGTGTTTGGCAGGAACTGAAGGATGTAGATTGGGGGCAGATGTTTGAGGGCAAATCAACGTCTGGCATTTCGGGAGATCGAATGTAAGGGGGAGCTATACAATAAATGGCAGAACCATCAGGAGTCTCGACACACAGAGGGACCTGGGTGGACAAGTCCACAGACCCTTAAAGGTGGCAGCACAGGTGGAGAGGGTGGTCAAGAAGATATATGGCATGCTTGCCTTTATTGGACGGGGCATAGAATATAAAAGTTGGCATATGATGTTGCAGCTGTATAGAACGTTGGTTCGGCCACATTTGAAATACTGCGTCCAGTTCTGGTCGCCACACTACCAGAAGGACGTGGAGGCTTTGGAGAGAGTACAGAGAGTACTCGGATGTTGCCTGGTATGGAGGGTCTTACCTATGAGGAGAGATTGGGTAAACTGACGTTGTTCTCCCTGGAAAGACAGAGGATGAGGGGCGACCTAATAGAGGTGAATGAAATTACGAAGGGCATAGATAGGGTGAACAGTGGGAAGCTTTTTCCCAGGTTGGTGGTGACGAACACAAGGGGTCACGGGTTGAAGGTGAGGGGGGCAAGGTTCAACACAGATGTCAGGGGGATATATTTTACACAGAGGGTGGTGGGGGCCTGGAATGCACTGCCAAAAAAAAGCAAGGTGATTGAGGCGGACACGCTGGGATCGTTTAAGACTTATCTCGATAGCCACATGAACAGACTGGGAATAGAGGAATGCAACCGAATGGTCTAGTTGGGCACATGAGCGGCGCAGGCTTGGAGGGCCGAAGGGCCTGTTCCTGTGCTGTTCTGTTCGTTGTTCTTTGTTCATGTGGGTGACATTGAAGTGTAAGTTGATAGGAATTGAGCACCGACACATTCCTGTAAGGATGAAGGATCAATATTGCACGTTTCGGGAACTTTCCGTAATGGGAGACATTTTGAGCCTCGTCAAGGGGAAAAAGGAAGCATTTGTCAAGGTTAGGAGGCTGGAAACACACGGAGCAAATGTGGAATACAAGGAAAGCAGAAAGAAACTGAAGCAAGGAGTCAGGAGGGATTAAACGGATCATGAAAACTCATTGGCCTGCAGGATTCAGGAAAATCCCAAGGTTTATATAATATATATATATATATATATATATAAATCCATACGTGGAGCCGGACGAAATGGGTGAGGTGTTAAATGAATACTTTGCGTCAGTATCCACCAAAGAAAAGGGCTTGGTGGATGATGAGTCTGGGAAAGGGTGTGTCGGTAGTTGGAGTCATGTTGAGATCAAAAAGGAGGAAATATTGCAGGTCTTGAAAACATTCAGGTAGACAAGTCCCCAGGGCCTGATAGGATCTACCCCAGAATACTGAGAGAGGCAAGGGAGGAGGCTGGGGCCTTGAGAGAAATCTTTGTATCCTCACTGGCTGCAGGGGAAGTCCCAGAAAATTGGAGAATAGCCAATGTTGTTCCTCTGTTTAAGAAGGGTAGCAAGGATAATCCAGGTAATTACAGTCAGATGACCATTATGTCAGTGGTAGAGAAATTATTGGAGAGGATTCTTCGAGACAGTTTTACTGCCAATTGGAAATAAGTGGACGTATTAGCGACGGGCAAGATGGTTTTCTGAAGGAAAGGTCGAGCCACAAGATCTTGATGTAGTTTTTCGAGCAAGTGACGAAGATGATAGATAAGGCAAAGGCTGTGGATGTTGTGGACATGGACTTCAGTCAAGGCTTTGACAAGATACCTCATGCTGGAATGGCAAAAAAATGGTGAAGTCACACGGAATCGGAGGAGAGCTGGCAAGATGGATACAGAATTGGCTTGGCCATAGAAGGCAGGGTGTAAGAGTAGGTGGTGGCTTTTCTGATTGGAAGGCTGTGACTAGCGGTGTTACACAGTTCTGGGACCTTTGTTCTTCGTTGTTTATTGCAAATGATTTGGAGGAAAATGCAGCTGGTCTGATTGGTAAGTTCGCAGACGACGCAGAAATTGGTGGAGTTGCAGGAGTGAAGAGGATTGTCAGAGGATACAGCAGGATATAGACTGGTTGGAAACTTTGGTGGAAAAATGGCAGATGGAGTTTCATCCACATAAATGTGAGGTGATGCAATTTGGAAGGTTTAATACATGTAGGAATTATACAGTTAACGAAATAACCATTTAGGAGTATTGACAGCAGAGAGACCTGGGCGTATATATCCCCCGATCAATGAAAGTGGTAACACAGGTGGATAAGGTAGTCAAGAAGGCAGACGGCAAGCTCGCCTTCATCGGTCGGGGCATTGAGTTTACAAATTGGCAGGTCATGCTGCAGCTGTACAGAAACTTAGTTCGGTCACATTTAAAATATTGATGTAGAATTCTGGTTGCCACACCACAGAAGGATGTGGATGCCGTGGGGAGGGTACAGAAGAGGTTTACCTGAATGTTGGTTGCTCTGGATGGTATTAGCTATGAGGAGAGATTGGATGAACTCGGTTTGTTTTCACTGGAACAACGGAGGTTGAGGGGCGACCTGATAGAGGTTTACAAGATTATGAGTGTCATGGATCGAGTGGAGAGTCAGATGCCCTTTCTGAGGGGAGAGACGGCAAGTACGAGAGGACATAGGTTTAAGGTGCATTCTTGTTTTTCCTCAGAGTAAAAAAAATGCCAGGCAAGATGTTGGAATGCTCCTCCTGCAGGATGTGGGAGATCAGGGAGACCTCCAGTATCCCTGACGACAGCACCTGCAAAAGATGCATTCAGCTGCAGCTGCTAGCAAAGCGGGAACTGGAGAAGGAGCTTGATGACCTCCATCTAACTCGGGAGAATGAGGAGTTTATAGACAGTAGCTTTAGGGAGATAGTTACACCGAAGCAGCCGAGCACAGGAAATTGGGTTACTGTAAGGAGAGGAAATGGAAATGTGAAAGGACAGACAGAGCAGGGTTCCCCTGTGGCCATACCCCTCCACAACAGGTATACTGAATTGGATACTGTTGTGGGAGATGCTTTACCTGGGACAAGCTGCGACAGCCGGAACTCTGATACTGAGTCTGGTTCTACAGCGCAAAAGGATGGGATGAAGAAGAGGAGAGCAGTAGTGATAGGGGACTCAATGGTCAGAGGTACGGACAGGAGGTTCTGTGGTCGGGACAGAGACTTCCGCATGGTTTGTTGCCTCCCAGGTGCCAAGGTCAGCGATGTCTCTGATCACGTGCACAGCGTTTTAAAGTGGGAAGGTGATCAGCCAGATGTCGTGGTACACATCGGTACAAATGACGTTGGAAGGAATAGTGAGGAGGTCCTAAAGAGTGAGTACAAAGAGCTTGGAAGGAAGTTAAAAAGCAGGACCCCGAGGGTAGTAATCTCAGGATTGCTACCTGAGCCACATGCCAGTGAGGGCAGGAGTAGGAGGCTCGGGCGGATAAACACGTGGCTGAGGAGCTGGTGCAGGGGGCAGGGTTTCCAATTCTTGGATCATTGGGACCTCTTCTGGGGCAGGTGGGACCTGTACAAGAGAGACGGGTTACACTTCAACTACAAGGGAACCAATATACTTGCAGGGAGATTTGCTAGTGTTATTGGGGAGCGTTTAAACTAGATTTGCAGGAGGATGGGTACCAGAGTGCCAGAGCAGATAGCGGAGCAGGGGTCAAAAGACAGGTTCGTTCAAGCAAAATCACAAATGGAAGAGTAGAGTGTGGTGGAAGTAATATTTGGAGGTGTGTCTATTTCAATGCCAGGAGTATTGTGGGGAAGGCAGATGAGCTGAAGGCGTGGATAGACACGTGGAAATATGACATTTTAGCCATTAGTGAAACTTGGCTACAGGAGGGGCAGGACTGGCAGCTCAATGTTCCAGGGTTCCAATGTTTCAGGCGGGATAGAGGCAGAGGGATAAAAGGTGGGGGGGTGGCATTGTTGGTCAAGTGACACAATCCCCAAGGATCACTCTAAATCGTGACACAATCCCCAAGGATCATTCTAAATCGTTACACAATCCCCAAGAATGACTCTAAAAAGTGACACAATCCTCAAGGATCACCCTAAATAGTAACACAATCCCAAAGGATCACTCGAAATCGTGACACAATCCACAAGGATCGTTTTAAATAGTGACACAATCCACAACGATCACTCTAAATAGTGACACAATCCCCAAGGATCACTCCAAATAGTGACACAATCCCCAAGGATCACTCTAAATAGTGACACAATCCCCAAGGATCACTCTAAATAGTGACACAATCCCCAAGGATCACTCACAATAGTGACACAATCCCCAAGGATGACTCTAAATAGTGACACAATTCCCAAGGTTCACTCTAAATAGTGACACAATCACCAAGGATCACACTAAATAGTGACACAATACCCAAGGACCACTCTAAATAGTGTCACAATCCCCAAGGATCACTCTAAATAGTGACACAATCACCAAGGATCATTCCAAATAGTGACAAAATCCCCAAGGATCACTCTAAATAGTGACACAATCCTCAAGGATCACTCTAAATAGTGGCACAATCCCCAAGGATCACTCTCAATATTGAAACAGTCCCCAAGGATCACGCAGAATAGTGACACAATCCCCAAGGATCACACGAAATACTAACGCAATCCCCAAGGATCACTCTAAATACTAACACAATGCCCAAGGATCACTCTAAATAGTGACACAATACCCAAGGATCACTCTAAATAGTGACACAAACCCCAAGGATCACACGAAATACTAACACAATCCCCAAGGATCACCCTAAATAATGCACAATCCCCAAGGATCACTCTAAATAGTGACACAATCCCCAAGGATCACCCTAAATAATGACACAATCCACAATGATCACTCTAAATAGTGACACAATCCCCAAGGATCACTCTAAATAATGACACAATCCACAAGGATCACTCGAAATAGTGACACAAACCCCAAGGATCACTCTAAATAGTGACACAATCCCCAAGGATCACTCTAAATAGTGACACAAACCCCAAGGATCACTCTAAATAGTGACACTATCCCCAAGGATCACTCTAAATAGTTACACAATCCCAAAGAATCACTCTAAATAGTGACACAATACCCAAGGATGAGACTAAATAGTGACACAATCCCCAAGGATCACTCTAAATGGTGACACAATTCCCAAGGATCACTCTAAATAGTGACACAATCCCCAAGGATCACTCTAAATAGTGACACTATCCCCAAGGATCACTCTAAATAGTTACACAATCCCAAAGAATCACTCTAAATAGTGACACAATCCCCAAGGATTAGACTAAATAGTGACACAATCCCCAAGGATCACTCTAAATGGTGACACAATTCCCAAGGATCACTCTAAATAGTGACACAATCCCCATGGATCACTCTAAATAGTGACACAATCCCCAAGGATCACTCTAAATGGTGACACAATTCCCAAGGATTAATCTAAATTGTGACTCAATCCCCAAGGATCACTCTAAATAGTGACACAATCCCCAAGGATCACTCTAAATAGTGACAGAATCCCCAAGGATCACTCTCAATAGAGACACAATCCCCAAGGATCACTCTAAATAGTGACACGATCCCCAAGGATCACTCTAAATAGTGACACAATCCCCAAGGATCACTCTCAATAGAGACACAAACCCCAAGGATCACTCTAAATAGTGACACAATCCCCAAGGATCACTCTAAATAGTGATACAAGCCACAAGGATCACTCTAAATCGTGACACAATCACCAAGGATCACTCTCAATAGAGACACAATCCCCAAGGATCATTCTAAATAGTGACACAATCCCAAGGAACAATCTGAATAGTGACACAATAACCAAGGATCACTCTAAATAGAGACACAATCCCCAAGGATCATTCCAAATAGTGACAAAATCCCCAAGGATCACTCTAAATAGTGACACAATCCTCAAGGATCACTCTAAATAGTGACACAATCCCCAAGGATCACTCTCAATATTGAAACAGTCCCCAAGGATCACGCAGAATAGTGACACAATCCCCAAGGATCACTCTAAATACTAACTCAATGCCCAAGGATCACTCTAAATAGTGACACAATACCCAAGGATCACTCTAAATAGTGACACAAACCCCAAGGATCACACGAAATACTAACACAATCCCCAAGGATCACTCTAAATAATGCACAATCCCCAAGGATCACTCTAAAGGGAGAAAAGTTTGTGCGGAACCGTTAGAAATGGCGGAGCTGCTCAATGAATACTTTACCTCGGTATTCACGGTGGAAAGGGATCTGGGTGGTTGTACTGCTGGTTTGCGGTGGACAGAAAGGATCGAGCATGTGGACATAAAGAAAGAGGATGTGTTGGAACTATTGAATGGCATCAAGGTTGGTAAGTCGCCGGGACCGGATGGGATGTACCCCAGGTTACTGTGGGAGGCGAGGGAGGAGATTGCGGAGCCTTTGGCGATGATCTTTGCATCGTCGATGGAGACGGGAGAGGTTCCGGAGGATTGGAGGATTGCAGATGTGGTCCCTATATTCAAGAAAGGGAACAGGGACAGCCCGGGAAATTACCGACCGGTGAGTCTAACCTCAGTGGTTGGTAAGTTGATGGAGAGGATCCTGAGAGACAGGATTTATGATCATCTAGAGAAGTTTAGTATGATCAAAAGTACTCAGCACGGCTTTGTCAAGGGCAGGTCGTGCCTTACGAGCCTGGTTGAGTTCTTTGAAAATGTGACCAAACACATTGACGAAGGAAGAGCGGTGGATGTGGTCTATATGGACTTCAGCAAGGCGTTCGATAAGGTCCCCCATGCAAGACTTCTTGAGAAAGTGAGAGGGCATGGGATCCAAGGGGCTGTTGCCTTGTGGATCCAGAACTGGCTTGCCTGCAGAAGGCAGAGAGTGGCTGTGGAGGGGTCTTTCTCTGCATGGAGGTCAGTGACCAGTGGAGTGCCCCAGGGATCTGTTCTGGGACCCTTGCTGTTTGTCATTTTCATAAATGACCTGGATGAGGAAGTGGAGGGATGGGTTGGTAAGTTTGCTGACGACACCAAGGTAGGTGGTGTTGTGGATAGTTTGGAGGGATGTCAGAAGTTGCAGCGAGACATAGATAGAATGCAAGACTGGGCGGAGAAGTGGCAGATGGACTTCAACCCGGATAAGTGTGTGGTGATCCATTTTGGCAGATCCAATGGGATGAAGCAGCAGTATAATATGAAGGGTACCATTCTTAGCAGTGTAGAGGATCAGAAGGACCTTGGGGTCCGGGTCCATAGGACTCTTAAATCGGCCTCGCAGGTGGAGGATGCGGTCAAGAAGGCGTACGGCGTACTGGCCTTCATTAATCGAGGGATTGAGTTTAGGAGTCGGGAGATAATGCTGCAGCTTTATAGGACCCTGGTTAGACCCCACTTGGAGTACTGCGCGCAGTTCTGGTCACCTCATTACAGGAAAGATGTTGAAGCCATTGAAAGGGTGCAGAGGAGATTTACAAGGATGTTGCCTGGATTGGGGGGCATGCCTTATGAGGATAGGTTGAGGGAGCTTGGTCTCTTCTCCCTGGAGAGACGAAGGATGAGAGGTGACCTGATAGAGGTTTACAAGATGTTGAGAGGTCTGGATAGGGTAGACTCTCAGAGGCTATTTCCAAGGGCTGAAATGGTTGCTACGAGAGGACACAGGTTTAAGGTGCTGGGGGGTAGGTACAGAGAAGATGTCAGGGGTAAGTCTTTCACTCAGAGGGTGGTGGGTGAGTGGAATCGGCTGACGTCGGTGGTGGTGGAGGCAAACTCGTTGGGGTCTTTTAAGAGACTTCTGGATGAGTACATGGGATTTAATGGGATTGAGGGCTATAGATAGGCCTAGAGGTGGGGATGTGATCGGCGCAACTTGTGGGCCGAAGGGCCTGTTTGTGCTGTGGCTTTCTATGTTCTATGTTCTATGTTCTAAATAGTGACACATTCCCCAAGGATCACTCTAAATAATGGCACAATCCACAAGGATCACTCTAAATAGTGACACAATCCCCAAGGATCACTCTAAGTAATGACACAATCCACAAGGATCACTCTAAATAGTGACAAAATCCCCAAGGATCACTCTCAATCGTTACATAATCCACAAGGATCACTCTAAATAGTGACACAATCCACAAGGATCATTTTAAACTGTGACACAATTCACAAGGATCACTCAAATTAGTGACAACCTCTCCAAGGATCACTCTCAATATTGAAACAATCCCCATTGATCACGCAGAATAGTGACACAATCCCCAAGGATCACACTAAATAGTGACACAATCCCCAAGGATCACTCTAAATAGTGACACAATACCCAAGGATCACTCTAAATAGTGACACAATCCCCCAGGATCACTCTAAATAGTTACAGAATCCCCTAGGATCACTTTAAATAATGACACAATCCCCAAGGATCACTCTAAATAGTGACACAATCCCCAAGGATCAATCCAAATGATGACACAATCCACAAGGATTACTCTAAATAGTGACACAATCCCCAAGGATCACTCTAAACAATGACACAATCCACAAGGAACACTCTAAATAGTGACACAATCCCCAAGGATCACTCTAAATAGTGACACAATTCCCAAGGATCACTTTAAATGGTGACACAATCGTCAAGGATCACTGCAAATAGTTACACAATCCCCAAGGATCACTCTAAATAGTGACACAATCCACGAGGATTACTCAAAATAGTGACACAAACCACAAGGATCACTCTAAATAGTGACACAATCCCCAAGGATCACTCTAAATAGTGACACAATCCCCAAGGATCACTCTAAATAGTGACACAAACCCCAAGGATCACTCTAAATAGTGACACAATCCCTAAGGATCACTCTAAATAGTGACACAATCCCCAAGGATCACTCTAAATAGTTACACAATCCCCAAGGATCACTCTAAATAATGACACAATCCCCAAGGATCACTCTAAATAATGACACAATCCCCAAGGATCAATCCAAATGATGACACAATCCACAAGGATCACTATAAATAGTGACACAATCCCCAAGGATCACTCTAAATAGTGACACAATCCCCAAGGATCACTGTAAATGGTGACACAATCGTCAAGGATCACTGCAAATAGTTACACAATCCCCAAGGATCACTCTAAATAGTGACACAATCCACGAGGATCACTCGAAATACTGACACAAACCACAAGGATCACTCTAAATAGTGACACAATCCCCAAGGATCACTCTAAATAGTGACACAATCCCCAAGGATCACTCTAAATAGTGACACAAACCCCAAGGATCACTCTAAATAGTGACACAATCCCCAAGGATCACTCTAAATAGTTACACAATCCCACAGGATCACTCTAAATAGTGACACAATCCCCAAGTGTCACTCTAAATCGTGACACAATCCCCAAGGATCACTCTAAATAGTGACACAATACCCAAGGATCACTCTCAATAGTGACACAATTCGCAAGGATCACTCTAAATAGTGACACAATTCCCAAGGATCACTCTAAATAGTGACACAATCCCCAAGAATCACTCTAAATTGTGACTCAATCCCCAAGGATCACTCTCAATAGTGACACAATTCCCAAGGATCACTCTAAATAGTGACACAATTCCCAAGGATCACTCTAAATAGTGACACAATCCCCAAGTATCACTCTAAATCGTGACACAATCCCCAAGGATCACTCTAAATAGTGACACAATACCCAAGGATCACTCTAAATGCTGACACAATTCCCAGGGATCACTATAAATAGTGACACAATCCCCAAGGATCACTCTAAATAGTGACACAATCCCCAAGGATCACTCTCGATAGAGACACAATCCCCAAAGATCACTCTAAATAGTGACACAATCCCCAAGGATCACTCTAAATAGTGACACAATCCCCAAGGATCACTCTAAATAGTGACAAAATCCCCAAGGATCACTCTAAATACTGACACAATCCCCAAGGATTACTCTAAATTGTGACTCAATCCCCAAGGATCACTCTCAATAGTGACACAATTCCCAAGGATCACTCTAAATAGTGACACAATTCCCAAGGATCACTCTAAATAGTGACACAATCCCCAAGGATCACTCTAAATATGACACAATCGCCAAGGATCACTCTAAATAGTGACACAATCCCCAAGGATCACTCTCAATAGTGACACAATTCCCAGGGATCACTCTAAATAGTGACACAATCCCCAAGGATCACTCTGAATAGTGGCACAATCCCCAAGGATCACTCTAAATAGTGACACAATACCCAAGGATCACTCTAAATAGTGACACAATCCCCAAGGATCACTCTAAATAGTTACACAATCCCCAAGGATCACTCTAAGTAGTGACACAATCCCCAAGGATCACTCTAAATAGTGACACAATCCACGAGGATCACTCTAAATAGTGACACAAACCCCAAGGATCATTCTAAATAGTGACAGAATCCCCAAGGATCACTCTAAATAGTGACACAATCCCCAAGGATCACTCTAAATGGTGACGCAAACCCCAAGGATCACTCCAAATAGTGACACAATCCCCAAGGATCACTCTAAATAGTGACACAATCCCAAAGGATCACTCTAAATAGTGACACAATCCCCAAGGATCACTCTGAATAGTGACACAATCCCCAAGGATCACTCTGAATAGTGACACAATCCCCAAGGATCACTCTAAATAGTGACACAATCACCAAGGATCATTCTAAATAGTGACACAATCCCCAAGGATCACTCTAAATAGTGACACAATCCCCAAGGATCACTCTAAATAGTGACACAATCCCCAAGGATCACTCTAAATAGTGACACAATCCCCAAGGATCATTCTAAATAATGGCAAAATCCCCAAGGATGACTCTAAATAGTGACACAATCCTCAAGGATCACTCTAAATAGTGACACAATCCCCAAGGATCACTCTCAATATTGAAACAGTCCCCAAGGATCACGCAGAATAGTGACACAATCCCCAAGGATCACACTATTTAGAGTCATCCTTGGGGATTGTGTCACTATTGTGAGTGATCCTTGGGGATTGTGTCACTATTCAGAGTGATCCTTGGGGATTGTGTCACTATTTGGAGTGATCCATGGGGATTGTGTCACTATTTAGAGTGATCGTTGTGGATTCTGTCACTATTTAAAACGATCCTTGTGAATTGTGTCACGATTTCGAGTGATCCTTTGGGATTGTGTCACTATTTAGAGTGATCCTTGAGGATTGTGTCATTGTTTAGAGTGATCCTTGAGGATTGTGTCACTTTTTAGCGTCATTCCTGGGGATTGTGTAACGATTTAGAGTGATCCTTGGGGACTGTGTCACTTGACCAACAATGCCAGCCCCCCCCCCCCCCACCTTTTATCCCTCTGCCTCTATCCCGCCTGAAACATTGGAACCCTGGAACATTGAGCTGCCAGTCCTGCCCCTCCTGTAGCCAAGTTTCACTAATGGCTATAATGTCATATTTCCACGTGTCTATCCACGCCTTCAGCTCATCTGCCTTCCCCACAATACTCCTGGCATTGAAATAGACACACCACAAAAAATTATTTCCACCACACTCTACTCTTCCATTTGTGATTTTGCTTGAACGAACCTGTCTTTTTACCCCTGCTCCACTATCTGCTCTGGCACTCTGGTACCCATCCTCCTGCAAATCTAGTTTCAACGCTCCACAATAACACTAGCAAATCTCCCTGCAAGTATATTGGTCCCCTTGTAGTTTAGGTGCAACCCGTCTCTCTTGTACAGGTCCCACCTGCCCCAGAAGAGGTCCCAATGATCCAAGAATTGGAAACCCTGCCCCCTTCACCAGTTCCTCAGCCACGTGTTCATCCGCCCAAGCATCCTACTCCTGCCCTCACTGGCATGTGGCTCAGGTAGCAATCCTGAGATTACTACCCTCGGGGTCCTGCTTTTTAACTTCCTTCCAAGCTCTTTGTACTCACTCTTTAGGACCTCCTCACTCTTCCTTCCCACGTCATTGGTACCGATGTGTACCACGACATCTGGCTGATCACCTTCCCACTTTAGAACGCTGTGCACGCGATCAGAGACATCCCTGACCTTTGCACCCGGGAGGCAACAAACCATGCGGGAGTCTCTGTCCCGACCACAGAACCTCCTGTCCGTACCTCTGACCATTGAGTCCCCTATCACTACTGCTCTCCTCTTCTTCATCCCACCCTTTTGCGCTGTAGAACCAGACTCAGTATCAGAGTTCCGGCTGTCGCAGCTTGTCCCAGGTAAAGCATATCCCACAACAGTATCCAATTCAGTATACCTGTTGTGGAGGGGTATGGCCACAGGGGAACCCTGCTCTGTCTGTCCTTTCACACTGCCATTTCCTCTCCTTACAGTAACCCAATTTCCTGTGCTCTGCTGCTTAGGTGTAACTATCTCCCTCAAGCTACTGTCTATAAACTCCTCATTCTCCCGAATTAGATGGAGGTCATCAAGCTCCTTCTCCAGTTCCCTAACACGCTTTGCTAGCAGCTGCAGCTGAAAGCATCTTTTGCAGGTGCTGTCGTCAGAGATACCGGAGGTCTCCCTGATCTCCCACATCCTGCAAGAGGAGCATTCCAACATCTTGCCTGGCATTTTTTTCTTACTCCTCAGCCTGCTCCTGTGGAACACAGAGGTGGACACAGGGACACAGCGAGAGAATCACAGATACACACAGGGACACACAGAGAGAGAATCACAGATACACACAGGGACACACAGAGAGAGAATCACAGATACACACAGGAACGCAGAGAAAATCACAGAAACACACAGGGACACAGAGAGTGAGAATCACAGCTACACACCGGGGCACACAGAGAGAGAATCACAGATATACACAGGGAGACAGAGGGTGAATCACAGATACACACAGGGACACACAGAGAGAGAATCACAGATACACACAGGGACACAGAGAGAATCACAGATACACACAGGGACATACAGAGAGAGAATCACAGATACACACAGGGACACAGAGAGAATCACAGATACACACAGGGACACAGAGAGAAAATCGTTGATGCACACAGGGACACAAAGAGGGAATGACACATACACATAGGAATCGCATGTGAAAAATGGTATGGTGAATGGGAAATCTATTTGCACGGCGATTGTGGGAGTGCGGGAGATTCACAGATACAGACTGGGGAGAGAGACAGAATGCAACCGAGAGGCAAAGATGGACTGAGAGAAAAGCAAACACAGCTAACCACAGGTACAGAGGGGAACTAAAGTGTCACCCATCACATCTAATAAACATTAACCTCCTCCATCACCATTGTACAGGGACTGCAGTCTGTCACATTAACAAGATCCACTGCACGAACTCACCAAGACTCCTTCAACAGCACCTTCCTAACCAGTAAACACTATTCCTAGACAGAGCAGAAACTGAGAACATCACCAGCAGCATCACCTCCAATACACACACCATGCTGACTTGGAACGCTATCACTGTTCCATTGCTGTCACTGAGTCAAATCCAGACACTTCCTCCCCAACACCCAATGGACAGCAGCAATGTCAAAAAGCAGCTCACCATCACATTCTCAAGGGCAATATGTGATGGTTCATTCCTGCTGGCCTTGCAGTTCAGGAGGGATTTACTGGATTTGACTCAGCGACAGTGAAGAAACGACGAGATAGATTCCAAATCAGGATGGTGTGTGATTCGGAGATGAACTTTCAGGTGGTGACGTTGTAATGTTTCTCACATCCTTGTCCTTCCAGGTTACAGATTGGAGGTGTGTAAGGAGCCGTCACAGGAGGGAAATGCTTCTTCCCTGCAGGTTGTAGACAGTACACATTGCTGGAAAACTGCACAGAGGTGGACAGAGGGAATGTTTAAGGCGATATCCGCATCATTCATTCAGTTTTCTTTGCTTTTAAAGAACTGTTCAGGGACAGAAAGGGAAAGAAAAACACAGATACACGCAGGGACACAGAGAGAGAATCACAGATACACACAGGGACACAGAGAGAGAATCACAGATACACACAGGAACACAGAGAAAATCACAGAAACACACAGGGACACATAGAGAATCACAGATACACACAGGAACACAGAGAGAGAATCAGAGATACACACAGGGTCACAGAGAGAGAGTGGGAGTGTGAATGTGAGAGTGGGAGTGTGAATGTGAGAGTGGGAGTGTGAATATGAGAGTGGGAGTGTGAATGTGAGAGGGGGAGTGTGAATGTGAGAGGGGGAGTGTGAATGTGAGAGGGGGAGTGTGAATGTGAGAGTGGGAGTGTGAATGTGAGAGGGGGAGTGTGAATGTGAGAGGGGGAGTGTGAATGTGAGAGGGGGAGTGTGAATGTGAGAGTGGGAGTGTGAATGTGAGAGGGGGAGTGTGAATGTGAGAGGGGGAGTGTGAATGTGACGGGGGAGTGTAAATATGGGAGTGTTGATGCGTGCCGGGGTGCGCTGAGTTCAGAGGGGGGGGGGGTTTGCGAGAGAGGGGAAGTGTTGAGGGGAGAGAGAGTGTGTGGAGGGGAGAGGTAAAGTTTACTGATTAGTCACAAATAAGGCGTACATTGACACTGCAATGAAATTGCTGTGAAATTCCCCGAGTTGTCAGACGCCGGCACCTGTACGGGTCAACTCACCTCGACAGTAAGTCTCTGAGACATTGCGAGGGGACTGGAGAACAACAGGAAACCCACGCAGACACGGGGGAAACACAGAGAGTGACCCATGCCCGGAATTGAACCCGGGCACGTGACGCTGTGAGGCAGCAGTGCCAACCACTGTGCCACCGTGCCACCCCTGGGAGAGTGCTGAGGGGACAGGGAGAGGGTTGAGGGGAGAGGGAGAGGGTTGAGGGGAGAGGGAGAGTGTTGAGGGGAGAGGAAGAGGTTTGAGGGGCGAGGGAGAGGGTTGAGGGGAGAGGGAGAGTGTTCAGGGAGAGGGAGAGTGTTGAGGGTGGAGAGGGAGAGGGTTGAGGGGAGAGGGTTGAGGGGAGAGGGAGAGTGTTGAGGGGGAGAGGGAGAGTGTGGAGGGTGGAGAGGGAGAGTGCTGCGTGGAGAGGGTTGAGAGTGGAGGGGAGAGGGAGAGAGCTGAGGGGAGAGGAAGAGTGTTGAGGGGAGAGGTGAGTGTTGAGAGGGGAGAGCGAAAGGGTTGAGGGGAGAGCGAGAGGGTTGTGGGGTGAGCGAGAGGGTTGAGGGGAGAGCGAGGGTGCTGAGGGGAGAGGGAGAGGGTTGAGGGGAGATCAAGAGGGTTGTGGGGTGAGGGAGAGGGTTGAGTGGAGAGCGAGGGTGCTGAGGGAAGAGGATTGATGGGTGAGGGCGAGTGTTGAGGGGGAGAGGGAGCGTGTTGAGGGGAGAGGGAGCGGGTTGAGGCGTGAGGGAGAGGGTTGAGGGGGAGGGAGAGGGTTGAGGGGAGAGGGTTGAGGGGAGGGAGCGTGTTGAGGGGAGAGGGAGAGTGCTGAGGGGAGAGGGAGAGTGCTGAGGGGAGAGGGTTGAGGGGAGAGGGGGTGGGCGGAGGGGAGAGGGAGAGGGTTGAGGGGCGAGGGAGAGGGTTCAGGGGGGAGGGAGCGGGTTGAGGGGAGAGGGTTGAGGGGAGAGGGAGAGGGTTGAGGGGGAGGGAGAGGGTTGAGGGGGGAGGGAGATTGCTGAGGGGAGCGGGAGAGTGCTGAGGGGAGAGCGTGGGTGCTGAGGGGAGAGGTTTGAGAGTGGAGGGGAGAGGGAGAGTGCGGAAGGGAGAGGGAGAGTGTGGAGGGGAGAGGGAGAGCGTTGAGGGGGGAGAGGGAGAGGGTTGAGGGGTGAGAGAGAGTGTTTAGCGGGGAGGGAGAGTGCTGAGGGTTGAGAGTGGAGGTGAGAGGGAGAATGTTGAGGGTAGAGGGTGAAGGTTGAGGGGAGAGGGTTGAGGGCAGAGGGAGAGATAGAGGGTTGAGGGGAGAGGGAAAGGGTAGAGGGGAGAGTGTTGAGGGGGAGGGAGAGGGTTGAGGGGAGAGGGAGATTGTTGAGGGGAGAGGGAGAGGGTGGAGGGGAGAGGGAGAGGGTTGAGGGGGAGAGGGAGAATGCTGAGGGGAGAGGGTGGGTGCTGAGGGCAGAGGTTTGAGAGTGGAGGGGAGAGGGACAGTGCGGACGGGAGAGGGAGAGTGTTGAGGGGAGAGGGAGAGTGTTGAGGGGTGAGGGAGAGGGTTGAGGGGTGAGGGAGAGGGTTGAGGGGTGAGGGAGAGGGTTGAGGGGAGAGGGGGAGGGTTGAGGGGGGAGAGGGAGAGGGTTGTGGGGAGAGGGAGAGTGTTGAGGGGAGAGGGAGAGGGTTGAGTGGAGAGGGAGAGGGTTGAGGGGAGAGGGAGAGTGCTGAGGGGAGAGAGTTGAGGGGGGAGGGAGAGGGGTGAGGGGAGAGGGAGAGGGTTGAGGGGAGAGGGAGAGGTTTGAGGGGAGAGGGAGAGGGTTGAGGGGAGAGGGAAAGGTTTGAGGGGAGAGGGAGAGTGCTGAGGGGAGAGGGTGGGTGCTGAGGGTAGAGGGTTGAGGGGAGAGCGAGAGGGTTGAGGGGAGAGCGAAAGGGTTGAGGGGAGAGGGAGAGGGTTGAGGGAGAGGGTTGAGGGGAGTGGGAGAGGGTTGAGGGGAGAGGTTGAGGGTTGAGGGGAGAGGGAGAGGGTTGAGGGGGGAGGGAGAGGGTTGTGGGGAGAGGGTTGAGGGGAGAGGGAGATTGCTGAGGGGAGCGGGAGAGTGCTGAGGGGAGAGCGTGGGTGCTGAGGGGAGAGGTTTGAGAGTGAAGGGGAGAGGGAGAGTGCGGAGGGGAGAGGGAGAGTGTGGAGGGGAGAGGGAGAATGTTGAGGGGGGAGAGGGAGAGTGTTGAGGGGGAGAGGGAGAGGGTTGAGGGGGTGGGAGAGTGCTGAGTGGGGAGGGTTGAGAGTGGAGGTGAGAGGGAGAATGTTGAGGGTAGAGGGAGAGGGTTGAGGGGAGAGGGTTGAGGGGAGAGGGTTGAGTGGAGAGGGAGAGGGTTGAGGGGAGAGGGAGAGGGTTGAGGGCAGAAGGAGAGGGAAAGGGTTGAGGGGAGAGGGAAAGGGTAGAGGGGAGAGTGTTGAGGGGGAGGGAGAGGGATGAGGGGAGAGGGAGAGTGTTGAGGGGAGAGGGAGAGGGTGGAGGGGAGAGGGAGAGTGTTGAGGGGGGAGAGGGAGAGTGCTGAGGGGAGAGGGTGGGTGCTGAGGGGAGTGGTTTGAGAGTGGAGCGGAGAGGGACAGTGCGGAGGGGAGAGGGAGAGTGTTGAGGGGAGAGGGAGAGTGTTGAGGGGAGAGGGAGAGTGTTGAGGGGTGAGGGAGAGGGTTGAGGGGTGAGGGAGAGGGTTGAGGGGAGAGGGAGAGTGTTGAGGGGAGAGGTTGAGGGTTGAGGGGAGAGGGGGAGAGTTGAGGGTGGAGGGAGAGGCTTGAGGGGAGAGGGAGAGGGTTGAGGGGAGAGGGTTGAGGGGAGTAGGAGAGGGTTGAGGGGAGAGGGAGAAGGTTGAGGGGAGAGGGTGAGGGCTGAGGGGTGAGGGAGAGGGTTGAGGGGAGAGGGAGGGTGTTGAGGGGAGAGGGTTGAGGGGAGAGGGTTGAGGGGAGAGGGAGAGTGTTGAGGGGAGAGGGTTGAGGGGAGAGGGAGAGGGTTGAGGGGAGAGGGAGGGAGTAGAGGGAGGGGGTTGAGGGGAGAGGGTTGAGGGGAGAGGGCTGAGGGGAGAGGGAGAGGGTTGAGGGGAGAGGGTTGAGGGGAGAGGGCTGAGGGGAGAGGGCTGAGGGGAGAGGGTTGAGGGGAGAGGGCTGAGGGGAGAGGGAGAGGGTTGAGGGGAGAGGGTTGAGGGGAGAGGGCTGAGGGGAGAGGGAGAGCGTTGAGGGGAGAGGGTTGAGGGGAGAGGGCTGAGGGCTGAGGGGGGAGGGTTGAGGGGTGAGGAAATGGAATGCATGATTATTAACTGTCCTTTGGTTCAATGGCAAACACATTCCTGAATGACAGTTTATTGGTGTGAATAATGGACAGCTTGAAATTCCACCTCCTGTTTATAATAATGCTGATCAGATCCGATAGGGTCTGGTGAATTTAATGATGAATTCAATAATTCTGTATTTGAGAACTTCCTGCAAATGGAATATCAGAAAAGCAGCATAATACATATTTCTGGGATTGAGTGTACTGTGCTGTGTTGGGGCTTTGAGAAAGTCACGTACTCGCTCCCGAAATGTATCTATAAAAACTCAGTGACTAACGTGTTGGTCTGGAAATGCAAAAGGTTTTTTCTTTACATGTTTGAACCTGCCTCACTGAGGTTCTGGTTTTTGACAATGTCCATCCAGATATTTTCTCTGGGAGGATATTTGACACTTCAGTCACGGTTTCATACGGAGCCAAGAGTTAGTTTTGGAAAAGCTGATTTATGTCCCTCCTGCAGGCTCAGAGTTAGTTTAAAATTATTAATTCAGCAAAGGACCTGCTAAAACTGACCGCTCAAACAACACAATGTGAAACAAATGTTATTCAGTCGGTCTCGGGGGCAATAAACTCGCTGGTGTCCAGGGAATTGGAAAGCGTCACAAACAACAGATGGAGCAAGTTGGCGTCAGGCTGTTTAACCACAGAGGAGACACAACCCAGATTGAAAATGTTCCTTTGTCAGCAAAGTTAAAGCTGCTGTTATAAAGTGTATAATACAACACAATCTAGGAGCCCGTGCGGGAGACAGACACTGGGACAGAGAACTTCAAACACTGTTCATCAACTCACAGAGAGAAAAAAAATCAACAAATAATTAAACACCCACCTCACTCAAGAAAAGCGTTGAGCATTCTGCCGTTCCAGTCTCTCCACTGAATTTTCTGTATCTCAGTCTGCTTGCTGTATCTCAGCCGCTAACACACTCTCCTTTAATTTCCAAGGTTCAAACAATCCGACAACTTCTGACCCGATTTTCCTCATTGCAGTTTGTTCCCGTCTCCTGCACGGAATTAAACAGCGGCGTTTACCTGTGTGTCTGTTTCCAGGGAATCAGCTTCTTCATCCTGCAACAGAATGGTCCTGGAAACAAACAGTGTCGGTTTTAAGTGGATAGCAGGTGAGGATCCGCCCCTATTGACAAAGGAAGTTAGAACCAAAAGAACCATAGAAAATTACAGCTCAGAAACAGGCCTTTTGGCCCTTCTTGTCTGTGCCGAACCATTTTATGCCTAGTCCCACTGACCTGCACTTGGACCATATCCTTCCACACCCCTCTCATTCATGAACCCGTCCAAGTTTTTCTTAAATGTTAAAAGTGACCCCGCATTTACCACTTTATCCGGCAGCTCATTCCACACTCCCACCACTCTTTGCGTGAAGAAGTCCCCCCTAATATTCCCTTTAAACTTTTCTCCTTTCACCCTTAACCCATGCCCTCTGGTTTTTTTCTCCCCGAGCCTCAGCGGAAAAAGTCGAAGTCACTCTCCTTGTACTAGCGTTCAGGTGAAGAGCAGGTAATGTTTATTTTGACACTGAAATGTTTAAACATTACGTTTTGAATATGTTTAACACTTGTTTCAAATTCACTAAATTAAATTCTAATGCGAACAATTAAAATCCATCAAATTATCATTGGAACATCCTATCATTGTCCCTAGTTGAAAATGTAGCGACTGTTCCTTGGTAATATGTTTTTAAAAAAATATCTGAATCAGTTTGGAATGTATTCGAGGATTAGCGCCATTCCTACCACTCTCCCCTGTCCCCACCCCCACCCCAAAATCCCCAACGCCCCCAACGCCCCCAATCCCCAACGCCCCCAATCCCCAACGCCACCACCTCTCTCTGAAAACAGAAACCAACAGGCTACTGACGCACTGAGAGTGGAAATTCGAACTCATCATCATTTTAAATAGTCTTATTCTCTGACGTTGCCCCAACTTCTTGATCCGCGCCTGTCCAAAAGGGGAAATATTACCTGAGAATTCTCCCTGCTCGATAGGAAAGTTTTATTTCGTTTATCGCTCGTTAATAATTTGTTTGATTTCAGAAACAAGGTGATGACATTAAATATCAGCAGAGGTTCGAGCGTTGGACAAATACATTCTGCTCCGACATTCCCATTTTTTTCATCTTACATCAAACATGTGTTCAGATTGTCGACAGTTTCGGATTTTTTTTGGCCTTTCTTCATGCATTAAACCTACATCTGGAGAGAATATAAACTGAATACATTCTCTTATTGAAAACTTAATTCGATCCTTAATAACAACCTCTGATTCAAAGCTCCAATCTATTCCATTAGTCTGTTCCCAGTAACTCTCATAGAGTTACAGAGTCAGTCAGCACATAAACAGTCCCTTCGGCCCATCATGTCCATGCTGGCCATCAATTACCAATCTGCAATCATCTCATTTACCAGCACTAGATCCGTATTGGATTATGCCTTGACTATTAAAGTGCTAGTCCAGGCGCCTGTTCCATATTCCCACCATTCTGTGTGTGAAATAACATTTCCTCATATCCCCTCTTAACCACTTTCCCCTCTCCATGTTCCCATGCCCACCTGCCAGAGACACATGAAGTAAAAGTTTACTTCATCGTCACTAGTAAGGCTTACGTTAACACTACAATTAATTACTGTGAAATTCCCCTAGTCGCCACACTCCGGCGCCTAATCGGGTCAATGAACTTAACCAGCACGTCTTTCTGACTGTGGGAAGAAACTGGAGCACTCGGAGGAAACCCAGGCTGTCACGGGGAGAACGTGCTAACTCCACACATACAGTGACAAACGCCAGGAATCTGAGCGGATTCCTTGGTGCTGTGACACAGCAGCGCTAACCACTGTGCCACGCATCTGCCATTGGGAGAGATTCTTACAATATACCGTGTCTACCTTTCTGATAATTTTGTGTATCTCTATGAAGTTTCCCCTCAGCCTCCGTGCCTCCAGTGAAAGTGAACCCCGATTACCCTGTCTCTCCATAATGGCTGCAATTTCCCGTTCCAGACAACTCCTTGCTGAACCTCACTCTGAGCCCTCTCCAGTGGAATTATTCCATCCAAGAGTTTGGCGACCAGACTTTACACAATATTCCATCTGTGGATTAACTAATGATCTGAGATGGGCCTGGACCCCACTGCTCCTATAGCCTATGTCTTGGATAATGAAGGCAAGCATTCAGTATGTCTTCTAAACTAACATATCTAGCAGCACCGGCTCCATCAGGGATCAATGGACTTGCACCCCAGGTTCACGTTAGTCCTCAGTCCTCCCTGCTGCTATTCTTGAATAAAGGGATCACATTAGATATCCCACGGTCACTTCGGCGAAGATGTCGATATCTCCCTCAGTGTGTCCCTGCAATCTCCTTCCGTGACTGCCACAGAAGACTGAGGTATAATTGCTTCAGGCCCTGGGGGTTTATGCACCAATATTCCCGCTAACACATCCAATCCCTCCTTCTTATTGATCTTAACGTGTCCTTGAATCTTACTGTTCCTGCTGAAATCTCCAGGTTTAAAATGTTTCCCCTCTGTGTATAAAGTTGAAAAAATAATGTTCGGCCTCAACCACGTCCTCTGACTCCTCGCACAGAGGTTCCTTTGTGCTCTGATGGGCCCCACTTTTCCCTGGTCATCCTTCCGCACCCAACATACTGAGAAAATGCCTTGCGGTTTTCCTTAGTGTGGTCTGCCAATTATATGTTGTGGCCCCTCTTTTCCCTCCTGATTGGTTTTTCAGCAGCTTGCTGAGGCCCTCCCTCATTTTCCGTGCTCTGCACATACCACTTACTCCTTTTCCTCCCTTTTATGGAACCCTCGATACCTCTTGACTTCCAGGATTCCCTGGACTTGCCAAACTTACTCTTCACTCTGAGAGAAAACCAACGGGCCCTGCATTCTCACTCTGGCACTTTAATAGACATCCAGATTCCAAATATGTATTGACCTGTAAGGAACTGATCCCAGTCTACGTTTGCTGGAAACTGTCTTATGATATTGAAATCGTCTTTCCCCCAATTCAAGTACTTGTTCACTGAACTCTCTTTATTCCTTTCCATATAACTGAGAAGCTGAGAGATTTCTGGCCACTGTTCCAAAAATGCCCGCCTCCTGACACTGCGACCAATTGCCTGGCTTCATTCCCTTTGATTAGGTCTGGGACAGCACTTGCCCCATTCCAAACTGATTCAGAAATTTTAAAAAGCATATTACCAGTGAACAGTCGCTACATATTCAACAAGGGACAATGATAGGATGTTCCAATGATAATTGGATGGATTTTAGTTGTTCGCATTAGAATTTAATATAATGAATTTGAAACAAGTGTTTAATGTATTCAAAACTTAATGTTTAAACATTTCAGTGTCAAAGTAAGCATTTCCTGCTCTTCACCTGAACGCTAGTATAAGGAGGGTGACTTCAACTCCCTTTGTCAAAAGGGGCGGATCCTCACCTGCTATCCATTTAAAATCGGCACTGTTTGTTTCCAGGACCATCCTGCTGCAGGATGAAGAATCTGATTCCCCAGAAAACAGACACACAGGTAAACGCCGCTGTTTGTTTCCAGGACCATCCTGCTACAGGATGTCGGACCTGCTTTCCCTGCAAACAGACACAACGGTAAACGCAATTCAGGTTCAATTCAGAGCATTAGACATGGTCCCATAATTCACGTTCAGACTACATCGCCCACAAGATTGCGCCCATCAAACACTTACAAGGATAAGCTCCCTCTACATTGTCCACCAACTGCAATGAGTGCAGAGGTAGCACAGGCTGAGATACAAAGATATTGTCCTTCTGCACAGTCCAAACACTAAACTTCAGTGCAGTTGTAGTAAAGTCTCTCAAACTCCAAATCACCCTGAGTGAGCAGTATGTACACTGCACCCCCCTGAGTCCCTGTCATCTTTAAATCTCTGTCTCTCCATTGAAATATTCATGTGGGACAACTATCCATTGTGCCAGTCGCCATCTTCATTTTTTGTTTCAGATCATTTTCAAGCTGCCTTTCCCCCGTTGGCCGTGTTCCTTTAATTCTCAAAACCGGACTTTGACACAAGGCCCTAAAATCCTTGCAACCAGTCGCCATACTACAGGGACTGGAAAGAGAATCCGGAACGGATCTCACTGAGGATTGGCCATATCCATTTTTATAAGATGATGCGACAGCGTGGCGACTCTTTGCGAGCTCTGCACGATATGATTAGAATGGATAACCCGCAAAACAATACTTCACATCAACCAATCAGATCAGTGACCACCCTTGCAGCACATGTTCAGAAGTGGAGGTGTTCGCTGATATCTGTACAATCTTCAGCATGATTTGTGAATCATTAGATGCTGAAACAGTGCGTGTCCAAATGCAGAATGACCAGACCAGTTTCCAGGTCTGGTAGTCACTTCAGAAACAGAATCCGTGCGAGAAAATCAACAAAGATTTAACACTCACCTCAACCAACAGAAGAGTGGAACATTCTGCTTTCCCGGTCTGGACACTGAATCCTCTGAATCTCAATCTGTGTGTAATACCTCAGCCGCTGGTGCACTCTCCCTTAATGTCCAAGGTTCAAACAATCCGACAGTTTATGACACGGTTTTCCAGAGTTCTGTCTTTTGCCGCCATCTGAAGCAGCGGCGTTTACCTGCCTGGCTGTTTGCAGAGTCATGATGTGGAGATGCCGGCGTTGGACTGGGGTAAACACAGTAAGAGGTTTAACAACACCAGGTTAAAGTCCAACAGCTTTATTTGGTAGCAAAAGCCACACAAGTTTTCGGAGCTCCAAGCCCCTTCTTCAGGTGAGTGGGAATTCTGTTCACAAACAGAGCATATAAAGGCACAAACTCAATTTACATGAATAATGGTTGGAATGCGAATACTTACAACGAATCAAGTCTTTAAGAAACAAAACAATGTGAGTGGAGAGAGCATCAAGACAGGCTAAAAAGATGTGTATTGTCTCCAGACAAGACAGCCAGTAAAACTCTATTCGGCCTCTGATATTCGGGTAAGCGTTCTCCAATGCAGCCTTCGCGACACACGACAGGGCAGAGTCGCTGAGCAGAAACTGATAGCCAAGTTCCGCACACACGAGGACGGCCTCAACCGGGATATTGGGTTCATGTCACACTATTTGTAACTCCCACAGTTGCGTGGACCTGCAGAGTTTCACTGGCTGTCTTGTCTGGAGACAATACACATCTTTTTAGCCTGTCTTGATGCTCTCTCCACTCACATTGTTTTGTTTCTTAAAGACTTAATTAGTTGTAAGTATTCGCATTCCAACCATTATTCATGTAAATTGAGTCTGTGTCTTTATATGCCCTGTTTGTGAACAGAATTCCCACTCACCTGAAGAAGGGGCTTGGAGCTCCGAAAGCTTGTGTGGCTTTTGCTACCAAATAAACCTGTTGGACTTTAACCTGGTGTTGTTAAACTTCTTACTGTGTTTGCATAGTGACCATCATCTTCATCCTGCAGCAGATTTGTCCTGGAAACAAATAAACATCGACTTTCAGCACAGCGGACAGCAGGTGGGGATCCGGCCCTATTGAAAATGGAAGGTGAAAACATACCAAAACAGCTATGATTCAGGACAAGAGCAAGTTTAAACATAGAAACATAGGAGATAGCAGCAGGAGGAGGCCTTTTGTCCCTTCGAGCCTGCTCCGCATTTCATTTCGATCATGGCTGTTCATCCAACTCAATAGTCTAAATCTCTCTTTAGTGCTTATTCAGATAGATTTAGAGAAAAGTTCACTGAATTCCTGTTATAAGAATTGTTTCCTTTAACTTGCAAATGTTCTTAATAACACTAAGTTTGAACCTGCGAACAAGTCCGTGTCCTTTGATTGTCTCGCAGCAGCACCTGGGTAAAGGCGTTTTTCAGCAACAAACTGGTGGAAAGTCTGTCTGTGAGTTGCCACTGACAACACATGTTTCCAGAATCTGAACAAATCTGGATTCTGTGTCGGCTAAAGGCAGTTTTTCCCCCGTTCTTTAAACGGGAATTAAATCACATCACAACAAAATAACACAGAAAGCTGGACCTTCAAAAACAGGTCAAACCAAATCCGCCGATACAGCAACACAGAAAGCGATTCTGTTCCAGGATCAGTCAACAGACCTGGGAATAAAAATAGATGCAAAAGGATGTCAGGTGGTTCAAATGGGTGTCCATGGACTGGTGGAAGAGGTTTCAGTGGAACTAATAAACACACACAAGATTGGAAGGCAGGTGATGGGATAGGCGAAGGCAGACATTTCACCAACATGTGAGTGACAAAACACTTCCATGAACACGTCTTCAGAAAATGTCCAAAATCCTCCATTACAAACAATACACGTTCAAATGGAATGCATTATTATTAACTGTCCTTTGGTTCAATGGCAAACACATTCCTGAATGACAGTTTCTTGGTGTGAATAATGGACAGCTTGAAATTCCACCTCCTGTTTATAATAATGCTGATCATATCCGATAGGGTCTGGTGATTTTAACGATGAATTCAATAATTCTGTATTTGAGAACTTCCTGCAAATGGAATATCAGAAAAGCAGCATAATACATATTTCTGGGATTGAGTGCTCTGTGCTGTGTTGGGGCTTTGAGAATGTCACATACTCGCTCCCGAAATGTACCTATAAAAACTCAGTGACTAACGTGTTGGTCTGGAAATGCAAAAGGTTTTTTCTTTACATGTTTGAACCTGACTCACTGAGGTTCTGGTTTTTGACAATGTCCCTCCAGATATTTTCTCTGGGAGGATATTTGACACTTCAGTCACGGTTTCATCCGGAGCCAAGAGTTAGTTTTGGAAAAGCTGATTTATTTCCCTCCTGAAGTCTCAGAGTTAGGTTAAAATTATTAATTCAGCAAAGGACCTGCTAAACTGACCGCTCAAACAACACAATGTGAAACAAATGTTATTCAGTCGGTCTCGGGGGCAATAAACTCGCTGGTGTCCAGGGAATTGGAAAGCGTCATAAACAACAGATGGAGCAAGTTGGCGTCAGGCTGTTTAACCACAGAGGAGACAAAACCCAGATTGAAAATGCTCCTTTGTCAGCAATGTTAAAGCTGCTGTTATAAAGTGTATACTACAACACAATCTAGGAGCCCGTGCGGGAGACAGACACTGGGACAGAGAACTTCAAACACTGTTCATCAACTCACAGAGAGAAAAAAAATCAACAAATAATTAAACACCCACCTCACTCAAGAAAAGCGTTGAGCATTCTGCCGTTGCGGTCTCTCCACTGAATTTTTTTGAATTTCAGTCTGCTTGCTGTATCTCAGCCGCTAACACACTCTCCTTTAGCTTGGAAGGTTCAAACAATGTGGTTGCAGGGATGGTGTAGGAGGGAGGGTTTCAGCTATGTGGATAATTGGAACACTTTCTGGGGAAGGTGGGACCTGTAACAACATGACGGGGTGCACCTGAACCAGAGGGGCACCAATATCCTGGGAGGGAAATTTGTTACGGCTCTTCAGGGGGGTTTAAACTAATTTGTCCAGGGGGTGGGAAAAGGAGTGGTAGTCTGGAAGTCAGTGTTGAGGGTAGTGAGGTACTGGGAAGGGTATCATGGTCAAAGGTGGGTACCAGTCGACAGGAAGGTGGGTTGAAGCGTGTCTACTTCAATGCAAGGAGCATCCGGAACAAGGTAGATGAACTTGGGGCGTGGATTGGTACTTGGGACTACGATGTTGTGGCTATTACGGAGACGTGGGTAGAACAAGGACAGGAATAGTTGGACGTTCGGGGTATAGATGTTTCAGTAAGTGTAGGGAAGCTGGTAAAAGAGGTGGAGGAGTGGCATTGTTGCGACAGGGACCTGGGTTCGATTCCCGGCTTGCCTCACTGTCTGTGTGGAGTCTGCACGTTCTCCCCGTGTCTGCATGAGTTTTCTCCAGGCGCTCCGGTTTCCTTCCAAAGTCCCATAGAAGTGCTGGTTAGATACATTGGCCATGCTAAATATTCCCTCAGTGTTAACCAAACAGGCGCCGGAGTGTTGCAAATGGGGGATTTCACAGTAACTTCATTGCAGTGTTGATGTAAGCCTACTTGTGACACGAATAAATAACCTTTATACTTATTGACTGATGCTTGAGTGTTAAACCTCCCGATACAATCAGCACTTGTTTACACAGCAAAAACAATCCCATTTCAAGAGATACATGGGAGAGTGAACATCGAAGGGCCTGTTCCTCACTTTTCTTTGTTCTTAAGGCATAAATATCTTTAAGCATGTTGATTTTGAAATAATTTTATCCAAGATTTAACATAGAAATCATAGAAACCCTACAGTACAGAAAGAGGCCATTCGGCCCATCGAGTCTGCACCGACCACAATCCCACCCAGGCCCCACCCCCATAAGACCATAAGACCATAAGACATAGGAGCGGAAGTAAGGCCATTCGGCCCATCGAGTCCACTCCACCATTCAATCATGGTTGATTTCAACTCCATTTACCCGCTCTCTCCCCATAGCCCTTAATTCCTCGAGAAATCAAGAATTTATCAATTTCTGTCTTGAAGACGCTCAACGTCTCGGCCTCCACAGCCCTCTGTGGCAATGAATTCCACAGACCCACCACTCTCTGGCTGAAGAAATTTCTCCTCATCTCTGTTCTAAAGTGACTCCCTTTTATTCTAAGGCTGTGCCCCCGCGTCCTAGTCTCCCCTGTTAATGGAAACAACTTCCCTACGTCCATCCTATCTAAGCCGTTCATTATCTTGTAAGTTTCTATCAGATCTCCCCTCAACCTCCTAAACTCCAATGAATATAATCCCACGATCCTCAGACGTTCATCGTATGTCAGGCCTACCATTCCTGGGATCATCCGTGTGAATCTCCGCTGGACCCGCTCCAGTGCCAGTATGTCCTTCCTGAGGTGTGGGGCCCAAAATTGCTCACAGTACTCCAAATGGGGCCTAACCAGTGCTTTATAAAGCCTCAGAAGTACATCCCTGCTTTTGTATTCCAAGCCTCTTGAGATAAATGACAACATTACATTTGCTTTCTTAATTACGGACTCAACCTGCAAGTTTACCTTTAGAGAATCCTGGACTAGGACTCCCAAGTCCCTTTGCACTTTAGCATTATGAATTTTGTCACCGTTTAGAAAATAGTCCATGCCTCTATTCTTTTTTCCAAAGTGTACGACCTCGCACTTGCCCACGTTGAATTTCATCAGCCACTTCTTGGACCACTCTCCTAAACTGTCTAAATCTTTCTGCAGCCTCCCCACCTCCTCAATACTACCTGCCCCTCCACCTATCTTTGTATCATCGGCAAACTTGGCCAGAATGCTCCCAGTCCCGTCATCTAGATCGTTAATATATAAAGAGAACAGCTGTGGCCCCAACACTGAACCCTGCGGGACACCACTTGTCACCGGTTGCCATTCTGAGAAAGAACCTTTTATCCCAACTCTCTGCCTTCTGTCTGACAGCCAATCGTCAATCCATGTTAGTACCTTGCCTCGAATACCATGGGCCCTTATTTTACTCAGCAGTCTCCCGTGAGGCACCTTGTCAAAGGCCTTTTGGAAGTCAAGATAGATAACATCCATTGGCTCTCCTTGGTCTAACCTATTTGTTATCTCTTCAAAGAACTCTAACAGGTTTGTCAGGCACGACCTCCCCTTACTAAATCCATGCTGACTTGTCTTAATCCGACCCTGCACTTCCAAGAATTTAGAAATCTCATCCTTAACGATGGATTCTAGAATTTTGCCAACAACTGAGGTTAGGCTAATTGGCCTATAATTTTCCATCTTTTTTCTTGTTCCCTTCTTGAACAGTGGGGTTACAACAGCGATTTTCCAATCCTCTGGGACTTTCCCTGACTCCAGTGACTTTTGAAAGATCATAACTAACGCCTCCACTATTTCTTCAGCTATCTCCTTTAGAACTCTAGGATGTAGCCCATCTGGGCCCGGAGATTTATCAATTTTCAGACCTTTTAGTTTCTCTAGCACTTTCTCCTTTGTGATGGCAACCATATTCAACTCTGCCCCCATATCCCTACATATTTTACCCACTAATCCCTCTAACCTATGCATCTCAGGACACGAAGGGGCAATTTTAGCATGGCCAATCAACCTAACCCGCACATCTTTGGACTGTGGGAGGAAACCGGAGCACCCGAAGGAAACCCACGCAGACACGAGGAGAATGTGCAAACTCCACACAGACAGTGACCCGAGCCGGGAATCGAACCCAGGAGCTGTGAAGCAGCAGTGCTAACCACTGTGCTACCGTGCCACCGTGCAACATAAATCTGTCTTCTTCACATCAGGTTATGGATCTGACTTTTATGGTAGGAAAAACATCCTTCAGTTCAGTTCCTGTTATTCAACTCCTCCAAAACAGTCATGGGGGCGATGGGTTATTCACTCAGACATTTCCCTAAGATGCTTTTAATGTGATAATCCTTGGAAATTTAAACAGATAGTGAAAAAATCATGACAGTTCAATGAATCCGATCACGTTGCAGAAAGCCAAGACTAATATAACCTGCTGCCTGGCTAATTGGATTAGCTATGCTGCCTCACAGCACCAGGGACACAGGTTCGATTCCCGGCTTGGGTCACTGTCTGTGCGGAGTCTGCATGTTCTCCCCATGTCTGCATGGGTTTCCTGCGGCTGCTCCGGTTTCCTCCCACAGTCTGAAAAACGTGCTGTGAGGTGGATTGGCAATGCTAAAGTGTCCTTAGTGTCCACCGATGTACTGGATCGGTGGATTGGCCATTCCACATTGCCCCTTAGTGTCTACAGATGTACTGGATAGAACATAGAACATAGAACATTACAGCGCAGTACAGGCCCTTCGGCCCTCGATGTTGCGCCGACCAGTGAAACCAATCTAAAGCCCCTCTAAAATTCACTATTCCAATATCATCCATATGTTTATCCAATAACCATTTGAATGCTCTTAATGTTGACGAGTCCACGACTGCTGCAGGCAGGGCATTACACGCCCTTACTACTCTCTGAGTAAAGAACCTACCTCTAACGTCTGTCCTATGTCTCTCACCCCTCAATTTAAAGCTATGTCCCCTCGTGCTAGCCAACACCATCCGAGGAAAAAGGCTCTCACTATCCACCCTACCTAATCCTCTGATTATCTTGTATGCCTCTATTAAGTCACCTCTTAACCTTCTCTCTAAAGAAAACAACCTCAAGACCCTCAGCCTTTCCTCATACGATTTTCCCACCATACCAGGCAACATCCTGGTAAATCTCCTCTGCACCCTTTCCAACACTTCCACATCTTTCCTATAATACGGCGACCAGAACTGTACGCAATACTCCAAATGTGGCCGCAACAGAGTTTTGTAGAGTTGCAGCATGACCTCCTGGCTCCGAAACTCAATCCCTCTACCAATAAAAGCTAACACACCGTACGCCTTCTTAACAACCCTATCAACCTGGGTGCCAACTTGCAGGGATCTATGCATATGGACTCCCAGATCCCTCTGCTCATCCACACTACCAAGTATCTTACCATTAGCCCAGTACTCTGTATTCCTGTTACTCCTTCCAAAGTGATTCACCTCACACTTTTCCGCATTAAACTCAATTTGCCACCTCTCAGCCCAGCTCTGCAGCTTATCTATGTCCCTCTGTAACCTGCCACTTCCCTCCGCACTGTCTACAACTCCACCGACTTTAGTGTCATCCGCAAATTTACTAATCCATCCTTCCACGCCCTCATCCAGATCATTAATAAAAATGACAAACAGCAGTGACCCCAAAACAGATCCTTGCGGTACACCACTAGTAACTGAACTCCAGGATAAATATTTCCAGTCAACCACCACCCTTTGTTTTCTTACAGCTAGCCAATTCCTGATCCAAACCACTAAATCACCCTCAATCCCATGTGTCCGTATTTTCTGCAAAAGCTTACCATGAGGAACCTTATCAAACGCTTTGCTGAAATCCATATACACCACATCAACCGCTTTACCCTCATCCACCTCTTTGGTCACCTTCTCAAAGAACTCAATAAGGTTTGTGAGGCACGACCTACCCTTCACAAAACCGTGCTGACTATCCCTAATCAAATTATTCCTTTCTAGGTGATCATAAATCCTAACTCTTATAATCCTTTCCAAAACTTTGCCCACAACAGAAGTAAGGCTCGCCTGTCTATAATTACCAGGGTTGTCCCTACTCCCCTTCTTGAACAAGGGGACAACATTTGCTATCCTCCAGTCTCCTGGCACTGTTCCTGTAGACAATGGCGACACAAAGATCAAAGCCAAGGGCTCTGCAATCTCCTCTCGAGCTTCCCAGAGAATCCTAGGATAAATCCCATTCGGCCCAGGGGACTTATCTATTTTTACCCTTTCCAGAATTGCTAACACCTCCTCCTTATGAACATCAATCCCATCCAGTCCAACAGCCTGCATCTCACTACTCCCCTCAACAACACCGTCCCTCTCCAGTGTGAATACCGACGAAAAATATTCATTTAGTGCCTCTCCTGTCTCTTCAGACTCCTGTCCTTGACTGGCCCTAATCTTACCCTAGTCATTCCTTTACTCCTGACATACCTATAGAAAGCTTTAGGGTTTTCCTTGATCCTACCCACCAAAGGCTTCTCATGTCCCCTCCTGGC
>NW_027591142.1:0-110665 GCF_964213995.1 Mustelus asterias | reverse complement strand
AATATCCAGAATGAATTAGAGCTCCACAGAAAGAGGTTTGGTACCATAATTGGACCATATGTTGTGTGATGCCTCACTGAAATGTAGACCTGTGTTCACTAACTTTCAAATTTGTAGGCTTGAGTTGTGCAGATGTGGGGGGTGAAACTCAGGTACTTCCGCAAAACAGATTTTAAAAAATCAAAATGGAATTTTCTTCCTCAGAGCAGATGGGGCAGGGTTATTGAATTTATTCAAGGCCAAGTTAGATACATTTTTGGCAAGGGTTGCAGGTGGCATACAGGAAAGCAGAGTCGAGACTACAACTGGACAGCCGTGATCTTACTGAATGGCAGAGCAAGTTCAAAGGGCCAAATAGCTTACTCCTACAGAGGGAAAGGAAAAATAAAGGAAGAAACATCTCTGAAACCCCTAGGCTGGGTCACCGAACCAGTTTTCAGCCTGGCTACTTAAGTGCATCTCCCCTAACTGAAAAGCCAATAACTGACAGCTTTCCTTTCAACTGACATGAGGCAAAATCTAAATAGAATTAGACTTTTGGGAATTATGGTATTAAAGGGGAGAAAATAGGTTAATAGAATAATGGGTTCTAGAATCCAATTATTAATAAAATTACGAACTTTTCTCCATTATTTGTTAGAGCACAGTTCTCCAGTAAAATTCAAGAATAAAACCAACCGCTATGCCAATGGCAGCAGCAACACAGTAAAGGCTAATTATTGTGGACATGGCCAAACCTAACTGGTAATTATTGAAATTTAGTACAGGAACTGTTATTTGCAATGAATCAAAACTCGAAGCTATCGAGAGCCAAAACGGAACAATTGAATCATATATAACCTGGGAAACTTCCTATGCAACTCAGCTGCTGGATGTTGACCCAGCTGAGGCTCCATAGAAAATAAAGTCAATATGATCTGTAACATTCAGCAAACAATCAAATGGTAGCCACCCGCATTTCATCAAGAGTTACTATGCAGGAGTTTTAAAGCTCTGATCCCATTGTCTGCAGAAAGCTGTCAAACAATAGCACTCAAAAAGCCTACATCTTTGGCCAAGCTTTTGGTCACTGGTCCCAATATTCCCCTGCATGACACAGTCAAACGGTATTAAAAACACTTCTGTGAAGTACCTTTGGACCTGTTTACAACATAAAATATCAATGCAAATCATTATGGTTGTCATCTAATGATGCATTTTTCTAAACTTCTTCGCCTTAGAACCTAAACCTTACCTCCTGAAGCAGCGGAACTACTGCAGGAACAGGTAACCTGGCAATGGTGGCCTTTATCAAGCCATCCTTCTTTGTCTGCAGTACTTTCTGGAGGGGCAAAGTGAAAAGAAAAGTCAGATTAAAACTGTCAATGTTTCCAGCTGTTTATAGTGTGTCAAACTCAGCAAAGCTATTTGGATACTACAAATTATTTTGACATATTGTCAGTTGGCAATGACGTTCAAACCGGTTAATCCCCAGCTAAGGATGTTTTTGGTGACAGGTAAACAATAGCGAGGAGGCTAGCACACTTCTTCAGCAACTAATGGAAATGTCACCTTTGAACTATCAAAGTAGGCAGGTACGGTGTTGGATTAATGAAGGGTAGCACCCTGGAAAATGCATCTTTCCACTATTTCACAGGAGTTCAAAGCTTTTCCTCATAAAATAACCTCTTCACCCCACAGTAAGTTGAGTGACCCTTCTCTGAACTGTTTCTAATCCAATTATATCCTTTCTTCAGGTGACCAAAATTGTACAACTACCTCAGATGTGGTCTCACCAAAGCCCTGTGGAACTGTAGCAAAACTTTGTTACTTTAATCGCCCTTGCAATAAGCAGCAAAATTCATGTGCCAGGACACCCAGATCCCTCTGTACCCCGAGTTCTGCAATCTCTCTCCATTTAAATACACAGCGTTTCTAATCTTCCTTCCAAAGTGGACACGTTTACATTTTCCCACATTATGCTCCAACTGCCAAAGTTTTGCCCACTCACAACCACCTATAACCCTTTGCAGAATTCTCTTCACAACATTTGTCTCATCAACAAATTCAGCAACACTTTTACTATTTGTGTGCCTATTGAAGATTTTTTCACCTCGCCTCTGAACCTTCTATATTCAGCCTGATTTTCAATTGATATCCACCTGCCTTATGCACCTTTTTTTGCTTCATCTTACACACTCGTTCATATTTCAGGAACTTCGATTTGTTTTCCCCAGCTTTCCTCCTCATTGGAATGAATCTTGACTGCGCCCAATCGATCTCTTTAAAGACAGTCCATTGTTGTTGTATTCCCTGTCAATCAATTCCAATTTACTTGGTCCAGATCTGTTCTCACCCCATCAAAGTTGGTTCTTCCACAATAAATTATTTTTGTCTGGGTTGCTCCTTGTCCACTTTCATACATATCCAAGCTAAAACTTAAAATGCTATCTACAGCCACTATCCTCTAAATGCTCCCAGAATCACAGTGGTTCCTCATTTTTCAGAACCAAATCCAGCAATGCCCCCTTCCCTGGAACTGGAGGCACGGATGCAGAAAGTTCTTCTGAGTACACATTAGAAACTTGTGTCCCTCTCTTTCCTTTACATTATCACTGTCCGGATATGATAGCCACTGCAAAGCATTCATTGATCCTCCAGTCCTGATGAGTGGTTGTGGACCGGCAAAGTTAAATATTGCTCCCTCCACAGATGCTGCCTGATCCGCTGAGCTTTTAATCAGACAGTATAACATATCTCCAAAAAAGGTGCCTCAGGCAAAACCTACAGGTTAATTTTCCATTTAAATCCTGGCTCTCTGTCATTAAGTTGTCTTTAATACTCCAATACACTTCCTGCACCCTCCCCCATAGTTATTGGAAAATCTAAACCAGCTTCAGTATTTCAACCAGTGTGTAATGATTTTTTATTTTAATCATTAATAGTCCCATTATTCTGTTTTTAATACCCTATGTGTTCAAGTGTATTTGGAATTTCTCCCTTACTGTGACCATTGACATTACAGGAATAGTACTGGCACCATCTACTGGTATTACTTCAACTCGGGGGCACTTTAAAACAAATGTCAAAAACATTTTATTTTACATTGATTGTACCATTGGCAACTGTGCCAGGGTGGGAAATACGCCCTCTCCAGCTGCAACATCACTAAATGCAGCCTACTCATTTATCGACTTGGACATCTATGGACACACATTTTATTCAGTGTCATCCAAATGATTTTTGGATGATTTGGAAGAAGCAGCAAAAGGTGTTTGAATAAGAAATGATTCCAAGAAATGTAAACTGAAACATTTAGTTTATACAGTTTGTGTGCTGCTGGTTTATGGCAGGTCAAACTAAATAGTTATGCAGCTGTGATATATATTAAAGAAAATTAAACATGCTGAATCAAGATGTACATTTTTCAGAGTGTACAGAAGCCTTTATTTTCTGTCAGTGTCTGCCTTGATCTGGGAATAATTTTATGGCAATGTAGCTGAAGGTATGATTTACTAAATCCATGACTTGCAGTACCTACTGTTTGTGTGGTCAAACTGAATGTATACATTTGATGCACTATTAATAAAACTAGCAACTTTGATTATAACTATTCTTATAAACCATATCTACGATTTAAAAAGTACAAAATCAAGGTTTAATATTTCAGGTCTTATTAATTCCATAGCCTAAGTCCATGCAATAAAATAAATGTTCAGAGTTGTGAAATTTAACATTAATTGGGACTGGACTTGCAGCATCCTACCTTCCAGGCTGTTGTGAGGCCTAGCACAGCTTAGCAAAAACATTGTTGTACAGTGCCCTGCTCATTAACATCACGTGCATTGAATCAAATTCTGAGACCCAAAGGAAATGCTTAAGTCTCAGAGATAGAGATTGAACACCAGAACAACGAGGAACAGATGGAGAAACTTACAGGAGACAAATGAAAATGGCGAGGTGGAGATGCCGGTGTTAGACTGTGGTGGGCATGGTAAGAAGTCTCACAACACCAAATGAAAGCGGGTGGAAAGCATTCGTGAAGGTGTGTGAGATGGTAGGTAAGAAATATGGTAAGATACATCCAGATATCCAAAGATATGCGGGGTAGGTTGATTGGCTGTGCTAAATTGCCCCTTAGGGGAATTCGCAAGGTAAATTCGTGGGGTTACAGGGATAGGGCCTGGGTGGCATTGTTTTTGGTGCAGAGTCGATGGGCCAAATGGCCTTCTTCTGCATTGTAAGGATTCTATGATTCTATACACTTTCCAGCATATTATATAACAATCAGTGGGGAAAGCTGTATGTGCCTGGAAGGATGCGAGGTGAGTATGCAATGTGCAAAGACACCTTGTAGTTCGTATCAAGAGACAGCGAAATTAAAAATAGTTACCTATCTTTAAATTGATAGACAATTGGAGGAAATAGATGATGTTGAGACTAAAACATCAGTGCCATGACAATTTTTAAAAGGCATTTAAAAAATCTCAGATTTAATGGTGAGTGGGGTTTGCCTTTGGTTAAGTTTTTTTTTGCCCGGTGAGGTTACTTCCTAAAGTCAAAAAACAACTGGGAAACTAATGAGAACCACATTGCTATTGCATTGGTATACATCCACAGCAGGCAACTGTTTAGGCACCTCAAAGTAAAATTCATTAAATAATAAATTCCAGAAATTGCATACAGAAAGCAGACTTTAGAGCACACTGTGCAGTTCTGGCCTCCATGTTAAAAAGGATATAGGGACATTGGAGATGATGCAAAAGAGATTAGCAGGATAATACCAAAACAGAGAAGTTATGCTGATCTGGCAAGATTGAACAGATTGTTTTCTCTATAGAAGGCTGTAAATGGTTTGATAAAATGTATTAAAGTAGTTGAGTGTTAACTGCTTGGGAGTTGATGTAAATTTGGGAGTTTAAGAGAATAATTTTAATCTCTTAACCATGGGTGGCACGGTGGCACAGTGGTTAGCACTGTTGCCTCAGCGCCAGGGTCCGGGTTCGATTCCCAGCTTGGGTCACTGTCTGTGTGGGGTTTGCATGTTCTCCCCATGTCTGCATGGGTTTCCTCCAGGTGCTCCGGTTTCCTCCCACTGTCCAAAAATGTGCGGGTTAGATGCATTGGCCATGCTAAACTGCCCCTTAGTGTCCCAGGACGTGTAGGTTAGAGGGATTACGGGATAAATATGTGGGTTTACAGGGATAGGGCCTGGGTGGGATTGTGGTTGGTGCAGACTCGATGGGCCGAATGGCCTCTGTCTACACTGTAAGGATTCTATGATTCTTGCCTTCTTGAAATCTAGCACAAATGGCTAGTAATTGAAATTAGGCATTTAAGTATCTTTCAGGCCTAAAAAGAATAAAAGATTGATAGGTAAGTATTTCTGTCTTCTAACTTTTCTGACTTGTTTTGAGATTGAAGGCTAGATAGGAAAAAAAAGTGAAAACTAAAGATTAGTAAAATTAAAAACAAATTGAACATCTAATCCATAGGCCCTCTAATAGTTCCACAGTGGGACACAGAATAAACCAAGAAATACTGGGGGCTTATAAGAAAGGTATGACAATAATCATGGGTGATTGCAATATGCATATAAACTGGATTGATCAAATTGGCACAGGTATATTCGAGGGAGAGTTCATAGAGTGTATTAGCGGTTTCTCATGTGGCTGAACCAACCAGGGAGCAGACTGTTTTGGATTTACTCTTGCGTAATGGCATGGAATTAATGATCTTGTGGTAAGGAATCATTTAAGGAAGAATGATCACTGCATGCTTGAATTTCGAATTCAGTTTGAGGGCAATAAACTTGAGTACCACACTAGTGTTCTCAAGTTAAACCAAGGTACTTACATTGGCATGAGGACAGTTTGGCCCTAGTGGACAGGGCAGAAAGACTAAAATGTAGGACAGTTGATGAACAGGCACCAGTATTTGAGATATTCAATTACTCCCAAAAAAGAATTAGCGCAAAATATAAAAATAGGTAGTAAAAAATTCTATATGTCTATAAGGAAGAGAAAAACTAAAGTCAATGTTGGTTCCTGAGAGGATGACACTGAGGAGTTAATAATGGGAAACACAGAAATGGCGGAGACATTAAATCAATATTTTGCCTCAGATTTCACGGTGGAGATCACTAGAATCATCCCAATATTAACAGGTATGCAGAGGAAATTAAAACAATCGCCATCACTAGGGAAAAACAACTGAGCGAACTATTGGGATTAAAGTCAGACGAGTCCCCAGGGCCTGACTGCCTACATCCTTGGATCTTAAATGAAGTGGCAGCAGAGATAGTGGAGGCGGCTTTGGTTATACTATTCCAAAATTCCCTGGATTCTGGAGAGGTTCTAGTAGAATAGGAAAAGGCTAATGTAGTGCCCCTGTTCAAAAAGGGAGAAAGGCAGAAGGTAGGAAACGGTAGGAAAGGTTGGTTTAATGTCGGTTTTTGGGGAACTGTTGGAATCCAGTAATGGGCATTTAGAAAGTCAAAATGCAACCAATCAAGGAGTCAGCATGGTTTCACTCATTTGCTGCAATTCTTAAAGATTTAACAAGCGAAGTGGGAAATGGGGTCCTGTAGATGCAGTGTATCTGGACTTCCAGAAGGCATTTGATAAGGGGTCACACGAAAGGTTAATACACAAGGCAAAATCCCACAGGGTTTGCAGGTAATACATTAGCTTGGATAGAGGAATGGTTAACCAACAGAAAGCAGAGTGTGGGGATGAATGGGTCTTTTTCTGGTTGGCAAGATGTAACTAGCGGTGTGTTACAAGGTTTGGTCCTCAGGCCTCAACTATTTACAATCTATATTCATGACCTGGATGCAGGGATAGAATGTGCTATAGCCAACTTTGCAGACGACACTAAAATAGGTGGGACAGTAAATTGCAGTGAGCTATTAATAAAGTTACAGATAGATATGGACAGGTCACATGAGAGGGCAAAATCTGGCAGATGAAATTTAACATGGACACGCATTTTGATCAGAGGAATAAAAAGGCAACTTATTACCTAAATGGAGAGCAACTTTAAAATGCTCAGTGCAGAGGAATCTGGCTGTCCTTATGCACAAATTGCAGAAAGTTAGTGCAGTAGTTAATAAGGAAGGTAAATGGAATTTTGGCACTCATTGCTAATGGAATAGAATATAAAAGTAGGGAAGCGCTGATGCAACTGTATAGGGCATTGGTGAAACCACATCTGAAGTACTGTGCATAGTTTTGGTCCACTTACCTGAGGAAGGATTTAAATGCATTAGAGGCTGTTCAGAGAAGGTTCACTAGATTGATTCCAGGGATGAAGGACTTGTCTTATAAAGAGAGATTGAGCAGTTTAGGCCCTTACTCTATGGGGTTCAGAAAAATAAGAGATCCAATTTGAGGTATACAGGATGCTAAAAGGGATTGACATGGTAGGCAGAGAGCAGATGTTTGCCCTTGTTGGACATTCTAGAATGACGCGCCAGAGTTTTATGCTCAGAGTGGCAGAGTTAAAACTGAAATGAGAAGGAATTACTTGACTCAAAAATGTCGTGAATCTGTAGAATTCTCCATCCTGGAGTGCAGTGGATGCTAGAACACTAAACAAATTTGAGATGATAGATAGGTTTCTAATTAGAAGCGGGATGAAGAGTTATGGGGAACATGCAAGAAGTTGGAGTTAAGGCCAAGATGAGATCAGCCATGATCATATTGAATGATGCAGCAGGTTTGAAGGGCTGTTTTGCCTATTTTTGCTCCTAGTTTTTTATGTAAATAGCATAGATACAATTGAAAAAATAAAAACTTATGCTTTCAATTTGAGAGAAGATAGATTGGAGGCGGCTCATGTGGGGCATAACTGACAACAAGGAACCTGTTTTGCACTACATTCAATGTAATTCTATGCAAAACCTTTCAACTGGTAAAACGGCATCAGATTTTTGTACAAAACAAATTCCACCCATGTATAGAAAGTTGACAGTGTATATAACTCAAGAGTCTTACATTTAGAATAGCCGAATCACTGCTTTCTAAGCCTTGTACAAGGAGCACTGCAAAGCCGTCAGTCTGCGGAAGGCCAGGTTTACTTTTCACTTTCATCGTATCAATGTCCATGGTACAAAGCCGCTCCTCAATACTCCGCTGAAAAAAGTACAAAAAGGTGAATTATACAGTGTCACAAATTGCTTTCTCCACCAAACCTGGGGTTACCATTGACCAGAAACTGAACTGGACCAGCCATATAGTTAACATGCTTACACAAATTGGTCAGAGGGTGGGTATGCTGTGGCTGCTAACTCACCTCCTCACTCCCAGAGTCTGACCACCATCTACAAGGCACAAGTCAGGAATGTAGTTAGAATACTCTCCATTTAGCCTAGATGAACGTAGCTCCTACAACGCTCAAGAACAGTGATGGGCAACCTGCGGCCTGAGGGCCACATGCAGCCCATCTGGGTTCTGAGTGCGGTGCACGAGACATTTTGTTGACCATTGCCCATGTGCAAGGTTGCCATATTCTGTTGATTCCCACCCCGCAGTATTTTTGTTCTATCAGTATGACTGAAGTGATACACATGGAAAGCATGGGCAAATGAGGTGCATGCTGATTGCACACAACATTGGCTGAGAGGCATGCGCTCCCTCTGCATCCAAAAAGTGTAAATATTTCATTTACTTTTACCATTTGAAGTTGATGATAGTTTCAAAGAACAAAGAACAGTACAGCACAGGAAACAGGCCCTTCGGCCCTCCAGTCCTGTGCCGCTCCTTGGTCCAACTAGACCAATCGTTTGTATCCCTCCATTCCCAGGCTGCTCATGTGACTATCCAGGTAAGTCTTAAACGATGTCAGCGTGCCTGCCTCCACCACCCTACTTGGCAGCGCATTCCAGGCCCCCACCACCCTCTGTGTAAAAAACGTCCCTCTGATATCTGAGTTATACTTCGCCCCTCTCACCTTGAGCCCATGACCCCTCGTGATCGTCATCTCCGACCTGGGAAAAAGCTTCCCACTGTTCACCCTATCTATACCCTTCATAATCTTGTACACCTCTATTAGATCTCCCCTCATTCTCCGTCTTTCCAAGGAGAACAACCCCAGTCTACCCAATCTCTCCTCATAGCTAAGACCCTCCATACCCGGCAACATCCTGGTAAACCTTCTCTGCACTCTAACGCCTCCACGTCCTTCTGGTAGTGCGGCGACCAGAACTGGACGCAGTACTCCAAATGTGGCCTAACCAGCGTTCTATACAGCTGCATCATCAGACTCCAGCTTTTATACTCTATACCCCGTCCTATAAAGGCAAGCATACCATATGCCTTCTTCACCACCTTCTCCACCTGTGTTGCCACCTTCAAGGATTTGTGGACTTGCACACCTAGGTCCCTCTGTGTTTCTATACTCCTGATGACTCTGTCATTTATTGTATAACTCCTCCCTACATTATTTCTTCCAAAATGCATCACTTCGCATTTATCCGGATTAAACTCCATCTGCCACCTCTCCGCCCAATTTTCCAGCCTATTTATATCCTGCTGTATTGCCCGACAATGCTCTTCGCTATCCGCAAGTCCAGCCATCTTCGTGTCATCTTCATTCATATATGAATGATTAAGCATCTTCTATAGCTCATGAAACATTTGGCACGTATTAAGTGTATTTAATCTTATTCATGGGATCGTATTCAATCGTGCAGCCCACTCGCTAGCCTCGGTTGCTCATCACTGCTCAAGATCGATACCATCCAAGACAAAGCAGCCCTCGATTGGAACTTCACCCATTCACTCCCTCCACTATCACAGTGGCCATATGCACTGCAGCAACTCTCGAAGGCTCCTTTGACAGCACCCTCTACTACCTACAACAAAAGCAGCAGGTGCATGGAAACACCACTCCTCAAGTTCCTCTCCAAGCCACACACCATCCCGACTTGAAACTATTCTCTTCACTGTTGCCAAATCAAAAACTGAGAACTCCCTTCCTAACAGCACTTACACCAAATGGACTGCCAGTATTTCAAGGCAGCAGCTCACCACCTTCTCAAGGACAATCAGGGATGACAATAAATGGTGGCCTAGCCAGCAATACCCACATCCTGCAAACGAATACAAAAAAAACATGTCCAGCTACAAATCATAGTCAACACTGACAACCTGTAAATACAGAAATGCTGAGTCACTGAATCTAGTCTGCTCCAGAAAATTTCATAATTCTTGGCAACAAGGTATTTTAAATTCAGGTTTTAAGTAATGAAAAATACTTAATTTGTACTAACAAAAAAATGGAATTCAGATAATTTGAATTAAGCTGCATTGAATTTATTTTGCCCTCTAGAGCTCCAAACACTGCAGTCAATTGTACAGAGGGGTTAAAATTCTGCTGCAGCTTTAACTTGGTTAGAGAGAAAGCAGCATCTTGTAGAATTTTAGAAAGGGATATTCTTTTAGAAATTCACATTGAACCAGAAATTTACACAAATAGATTTGTGGGAAATTAATCCCTACCAATGTGATTTGGGCATAACTGTATGCTGTTGATAATCTGTCCACATCTTTAAGATTCAGTGCTCCATGAAGAAGTCATACGTTAAAAGGAAAATCGGAACAGCATTAATCCCTGAACATCAAGCTGACGTGTCACAATGTTACCTCAATTCCTGTGTCTTTCCTCCTCTTAGCTTCACTCTTTCTTGATTCCATCAACGTGGGCTTCATGCTTGTATTATGTCCAGGGGTACCAGGCACCAACACTTTAGCTCCAGATGTTACAATTGGAGTTTTTACCTACAAGATAAGACAGTCCAACTGAGGACCTGGTAGGATAGTTTCTGCACACCTAAAGATCTTGTGTATAACAATGAGAACTTCATATTGTTTCAGGTAGTTGGCCAGAAATTCATAGTTCTGATATACAAATGATATTGGTTTCCCTGAATATTCAGGTAGTGGATTTTCCTTCAATATTAAAATCAGGACTGACAAAGCTAATTCTGAAATTGAAAACCATGTATTGTAAGCTTTAATCAATTTTATACTGAATAACCATTGAACAGTTTAATATGCTGGAGATTGCTGCAGCAGCAGGATTTTACTTTTGGAATACTGCTCAATGGAGTTTTCTCCTTATCAATTTGAAATACCACGATTAATCGACCAAAGCCCAAGTGACAAGACAACACCAAGGCTGAGAGGAGAGCAAGGCAAGTGCTCATTCGGGTGAGGAAATCTTGCAATGACTCCTGATTGTAGCACTGTAAGGGTAGAGAAAGGGAAAAACGCTTTCCACTGAAGTGTGAAGACTTTTGAAGGGAAATAAAAATGAGCAATAACCCTTCTGTCACCATACAAAAAACACAATTCCTCAAAGTTAAACAATGTTACATCTGCGTTTGTTAATGCTCTGAAGCATTTTATGAAATATGATAAATAATGACATTGCACCTTCAGAATGAAAGTGACTTTTCATATTACTCCTTTTAGCTTACCTTTGTCACAGCTGTCTCTGTTGTGAGTGCCACAGTTGTCTGTGTATCTCTCACCAGGCAAATGTGAGATTCAATGGTGTTCAATGTCTGAAATGAGAACCATTGATCATTATTGATCCTACCAAACCCACAGCTTTGCAACACAGACCTTGTTCGATACAAAATAGAAAAGATTACCAAAGACTACTACCAAGCTATTAGCAAGATATGAAGGTTCAAACTGCCAACGGCAAGTTAGTAATGAGGTCAGGAGATGCATTTTTGCCCATATAGGGATATAAAGCCTGGAATAGTCTTTCAGGTAGAGTATTAGAACATAGAAAAACTACAGCACAAACAGGCCCTTCGGCCCACAACTTGCACCGGTCATGTCCCTACCTACCTAGGCCTATATATAGGCTTACCTATAATTCTCAATCCTATTAAGTCCCATGTACTCATCCAGAAGTCTCTTAAAAGACCCTATCGAGTTTGCCTCCACCACCATTGACGGCAGCCGATTCCACTCACCCACAACCCTCTCGAGTGAAAAACTTACTCCTGACATCTCCTCTGTACCTACTCCCCAGCGCCTTAAACCTGTGTCCTCTCGTAGCAGCCATTTCAGCCCTGGGAAAAAGCCTCAGAGAATCCACCCGATCTATACCTCTCAACATCTTGTACACCTCTATCAGGTCACCTCTCATCCTTCGTCTCTCCAAGGAGAAAAGACCGAGCTCCCTCAACCTATCCTCATAAGGCATGCCACCCAATCCAGGCAACATCCTTGTAAATCTTCTCTGCACCCTTTCAATCTTTTCCACATCCTTCCTGTAATGAGGCGACCAGAACTGAGCACAGTACTCCAAGTGGGGTCTGACGAGGGTCTTATAAAACTGCATCATTATCTCCCGACTCCTAAACTCAATCCCTTAATTGATGAAGGCCAGCACACCATACGCCTTCTTAACCAACTCCTCCACCTGCGAGGCCGATTTAAGATCCTATGGACCCGGACCCCAAGGTCCTTCTGATCCTCTACACTGCTAAGAGTCTTACCCTTGATATTATACTCCTTCATCCCATTTGATCTGCCAAAATGGACCACTACACATTTATCCGGGTTGAGGTCCATCTGCCACTTCTCCGCCCAGTATCTATGTCACGCTGCAGCTTCTGACATCCCTCCAAACTATCCACAACACCACTAACCTTCGTGTCGTCGGCAAACTTACCAACCCATCCCTCCACTTCCTCATCCAGGTCATTTATGAAAATAACAAACAGCAAGGGTCCCAGAACAGATCCCTGGGGCACACCACTGGTGACTAACCTCCATTCAGAAAAAGACCCATCTACAACCACTCTCTGCCTTCTGCAGGCAAGCCAGTTCTGGATCCACAAGGCAACAGCCCCTTGGATCCCATGCCCTCTCACTTTCTCGATAAGTTTTGCATGGGGGACCTCATCGAACGCCTTGCTGAAGTCCATGTAAACCACATCTACCGCTTTTCCTTCGTCAATGTGTTTAGTCACATTTTCAAAGAACTCCACCAGGCTCGTAAGGCACGATTTGCCTTTGACAAAGCCGTGCTGACTACTTTTGAGCATACTAAACTTCTCTAAATGTTCATACATCCTGTCCCTCAGGATCTTCTCCATCAACTTACCAACCACTGAGGTTAGACTCACCGGTCGGTAATTTCCTGGGCTATCCCTATTCCCTTTCTTGAATATAGGAACCACATCCGCAATCCTCCGGCACCTCTCCCGTCTCCATCGACGACGCAAAGATCATCGCCAGAGGCTCTGCAATCTCTTCCCTCGCCTCCCACAGTAACCTGGGGTACATCCCATCCGGTCCCGGCGACTTATCTATCTTGATGCTACTCAAAATTTCCAACACATCCTCTTTCTTAATGTCGACAAACTCAATCTTCTCAGTCCGCCGCAATCCTGTAGTACAACCACCCAGGCCTTTTTCCACTGTGAATACCGAGGTAAAGTATTCATTAAGCACTTCTGCTATTTCTTCCGGTTCCGTACAGACTTTCTCACCTTCACATTTTATAGGTCCTATTCCTTCACATCTCATCCTTTTACTCTTAACATATTTACAGAACGCCTTAGGATTCTCCTTAATCTTACCTGCCAAGGCCTTCTCGTGACCCCTTCTGGCTCTCCTAATTTCCTTCCTACAAGCCATATACTCATATAGTCAGCACGGATTCATGAATAGTCAGCACGGTTTCGTGAAGGGCAAGTCGTGCCTCACAAATTTGATTGAATTTTTTGAGGAGGTAACTAAGTGTGTTGATGAAGGTAGGGCAGTTGATGTCATATACATGGATTTTAGTAAGGCGTTTGATAAAGTCCCCCATGGTCGGCTTATGATGAAAGTGAGGAGGTGTGGGATAGAGGGAAAGTTGGCCGATTGGATAGGTAACTGGCTGTCTGATCGAAGACAGAGGGTGGTGGTCGATGGAAAATTTTCGGATTGGAGGCAGGTTGCTAGCGGAGTGCCGCAGGGATCAGTGCTTGGTCCTCTGCTCTTTGTGATTTTTATTAATGACTTAGAGGAGGGGGCTGAAGGGTGGATCAGTAAATTTGCTGATGACACCAAGATTGGTGGAGTGGCTGTTGTAGGCTGCAAAGAGACATAGATAGGATGCAAAGCTGGGCTGAAAAATGGCAAATGGAGTTTAACCCTGATAAATGTGAGGTGATTCATTTTGGTAGGACTAATTTAAATGTGGATTACAGGGTCAAAGGTAGGTTCTGAAGACTGTGGAGGAACAGAGAGATCTTGGGGTTCATATCCACAGATCTCTAAAGGTTGCCACTCAAGTGGATAGAGCTGTGAAGAAGGCATATAGTGTGTTAGCTTTTATTAACAGGGGGTTGGAGTTTAAGAGCCGTGGGGTTATGCTGCAACTGTACAGGACCTTGGTGAGACCACATTTGGAATATTGTGTGCAGTTCTGGTCACCTCACTATAAGAAGGATGTGGAAGCGCTGGAAAGAGTGCAGAGGAGATTTACCAGGATGCTGCCTGGTTTGGAGGGTAGGTCTTATGAGGAAAGGTTGAGGGAGCTAGGGCTGTTCTCTCTGGAGCGGAGGAGGCTGAGGGGAGACTTAATAGAGGTTTATAAAATGATGAAGGGGATAGATAGAGTGAACGTTCAAAGACTATTTCCTCGGGTGGATGGAGCTATTACAAGGGGGCGTAACTATAGGGTTCGTGGTGGGAGATACTGGAAGGATATCAGAGGTAGGTTCTTTACGCAGAGAGTGGTTGGGGTGTGGAATGGACTGCCTGCAGTGATAGTGGAGTCAGACACTTTAGAAACATTTAAGCGGTTATTGGATAGGCACATGGAGCACACCAGGATGATAGGGAGTGGGATAGCTTGATCTTGGTTTCAGATAAAGCTCGGCACAACATCGTGGGCCGAAGGGCCTGTTCTGTGCTGTACTGTTCTATGTTCTATCTAGATCCCCATCATCGCCTAGCTCTCTGAACCTATTGTACGCTTTCCTTTTCACTAGGTTCAGCACAGCTTTCGTGCACCACGGTTCCCGTAACCTACCAAAACCTCCCCGTCTCATCAGAACGTTGTCATGTAGAACTCCAGACAAACAATCCTTGAAAATCTGCCACCTTACTTCGGTACTTTCCCTCGAGAATACCTCCTTCCAATTTACGCCTCTAATCTCCTGCCTGATGGCTTCATATTTCCCCTTACTCCAGATAAACACTTTCCTAGCTTGCCTGATCCTATCTCTTTCCAATGTTAGCATAAAGGAGATGAGTTATAGAACATAGAAAGCCACAGCACAAACAGGCCCTTCGGCCCACAAGTTGCGCCGATCACATCCCCACCTCTAGGCCTATCTATAGCCCTCAATCCCATTAAATCCCATGTACTCATCCAGAAGTCTCTTAAAAGACCCCAACGGGTTGGCCTCCACCACCACCGACGTCAGCCGATTCCACTCACCCACCACCCTCTGAGTGAAAAACTTACCCCTGACATCTCCTCTGTACCTACCCCCCAGCACCTTAAACCTGTGTCCTCTCGTAGCAACCATTTCAGCCCTTGGAAATAGCCTCTGAGAGTCTACCCTATCCAGACCTCTCAACATCTTGTAAACCTCTATCAGGTCACCTCTCATCCTTCGTCTCTCCAGGGAGAAGAGACCAAGCTCCCTCAACCTATCCTCATAAGGCATGCCCCCCCAATCCAGGCAACATCCTTGTAAATCTCCTCTGCACCCTTTCAATGGCTTCAACATCTTTCCTGTAATGAGGTGACCAGAACTGCGCGCAGTACTCCAAGTGGGGTCTAACCAGGGTCCTATAAAGCTGCAGCATTATCTCCCGACTCCTAAACTCAATCCCTCGATTAATGAAGGCCAGTACGCCGTACGCCTTCTTGACCGCATCCTCCACCTGCGAGGCCGATTTAAGAGTTCTATGGACCCGGACCCCAAGGTCCTTCTGATCCTCTACACTGCTAAGAATGGTACCCTTCATATTATACTGCTGCTTCATCCCATTGGATCTGCCAAAATGGATCACCACACACTTATCCGGGTTAAAGTCCATCTGCCACTTCTCCGCCCAGTCTTGCATTCTATCTATGTCTCGCTGCAACTTCTGACATCCCTCCAAACTATCCACAACACCACCTACCTTGGTGTCGTCAGCAAACCTACCAACCCATCCCTCCACTTCCTCATCCAGGTCATTTATGAAAATGACAAACAGCAAGGGTCCCAGAACAGATCCCTGGGGCACTCCACTGGTTATGATCACTATCCCAAGATGCTCCCCCACTCTGAGATCCGACACTTGTCCAGGCTCTTTAGCCAGTACCAGATCGAGTACAGCCTCTCCTCTTGCAGGTTTATCCACATGCTGTGTCAGGAAACCCTCCTGAACACACCTCTCAAACTCCTCCCCATCCAAACCTCTTACCCTAGGGATATTCCAATCGATGTTTAGGAAATTAAAGTCTCCCATCACGACAACCCTGTTATTACTACATCTCTCCAGGATCTGTTTCCCTATCTTCAACATCCCTGTTACTATTGGGCGGCCTATAGAAAACACCTAGCAAAGTTATCGACCCCTTCGCGCTCCGAACCTCCACCCACAGAGACTCCGTAGACAACCCGTCCACGGCGTCCACCTTCTCTACAGCTGTTTCACTATCCCTGATCAGCAGTGCCACTCCCCCCCCCCCCCTCTTCTGCCTCCCTCTGTCCTTTCTGAAACATCTGAAACCCGGCACCTGAAGTATCCAGTCCCGTCCCTGTCCCCGAGTCTCCGTAATGGCCACCCCATCACACTTCCAAGCATTGATCCACACTCTAAGCTCAGCCACTTTATTTACTACACTCCTGGCATTAAAATAGACACATCTCAAACCATTGGTCTGAGCTCTCCCCTTCTCCATCACCCATCTATTCTCCCTCTTACACTGTGTACAATCCCTCTATTTGTGGGCTACCCTCCTCGCTCCCAGTCACCTCATCTCGATTCTCTCTCCCCAACCTTTCTAGTTTAAAGTCTCCCCAGTAGCCTTAGCCAACCTTCCTGCCAGGATATTGGTCCCCCTGGGATTCCAGTGCCACCCATCTTTTTTATACAGGTCACATCTGCCCCTAAAGAGGTCCCAATGATCCAGGAACCTGAATCCCTGCCCCCTGCTCCAGTCCCTCAGCCACGCATTCATCCTCCACCTCTCTCCATTCCTGCTCTCGCTTTCCCGTGGCGCAGGCAATAATCCTGAGATTACTACCTTTGTGTTCCTCCTTCTCAACTGTCTACCTAACTCCCTATATTCACTTTTCATGACCCCTTCCCTCTTCCTACCTATGTCAGTGGTACCAATATGTACCACGACCTCTGGCTCCTCTCCCTCCCCCCTCAGGATTTCTGGGACGCGACCAGAGACATCCTGGATCCCGGCACCAGGGAGGCAGACCACCATCCGAGACTCCCGTCTGCCTCCACAAAAACGCCTGTCCGACCCCCTTACTGTTGAGTCCCCAATTAATACTGCCTTCCACCTCCTTTCCATAGCCCTCTGAGTTACAGGGCTGGACTCTGCTCCAGAGACACGGCCACAGCTGCTTCCCCCAGGTGGGCTGTCCCCCCCAGCAGTACTCAGACAGGAGCACTTATTGTGAAGGGGCACATCCACCGGGGTGCTTTCTATCACCCGAGCTTTCCTCCTCCCGGCCGTCACCCACTTGCCTGCCTCCCGTGGCCCTGGTGTGACCACCTGATGATAGCTCCTGTCTATCACCTCCTCATTTTCCCTAACCAGACGAAGATTCTTGACACGGTCCCTTAGGAACCGCAATTCGACACACCCATCACAGATCTGGACGTCCGGGAGGCCAGGATCCTCCCACATCCTACATTGGGACCAACAGACTGGCCTCACACTCAATTTCCCTTTTTGTTTCAAGGAACACAGAGAAACGTACTTAAGAATTAAAGTTACCCCACCTCACTCTTTCCGCCTAAGCCCTTACCGCCGCCGCTGGTTAGAGCGGTCTGTTTTTTATACCTCGCGCGCTAAAAAAAAACTACAAAAATCCTTCCCACGTCACCCTGCTCCCTTCCTACTTCCGGTTCCCACAAACTCTTAACTAACTAAAACCCCGCGAAAAAATAAGGATTTAAAGTCGCTCTCTTACCCTATTAACTGTAGCCACCAAACACTCCCCTCTCTCTCTCGCTCCGGTTGAACACCGGAGGTGAGCACCGGAATCATTCAAGAAGCCATAAAACCTTTCTACAAATGAGGTACATAGATGAAATGAACCTCCCACGTACATCTTGACCATTGAGACTTACAAAGGAACTAAAAGCAGGGATAGGCCATTCGGCCTTTCAGGCCTGCTCCGCCATTCATGACCATCGTTGATCTTCAAATTCAATATTCTGATTTCCCCATCCCCCCATATCCCTTGACCCCTTTAACCCCAAGAGCTATATCTAATTTCTTCTTGAAATCAGACATTTCGGCCTCAACTGCTTTCGGTGGTAGTGAATTCCACAGATTCAGCAGTACCTGGGTGAAGAAATTTCTCTTAACCTCAGTTCTAAAAGATGTACACTTTTTTTTTCAAACATGACCCCCCCCCAGTTCTGGACTACCCCACCACTTGGAGGATTCTTTCTGAATCTACTTCCCCCAGGTGGGTGGCACGGTAGCACAGTGGTTAGCACTGCTGCTTCACAGCTCCAGGGACCTGGGTTCGATTCCCGGCTTGGGTCACTTGTCTGTGTGGAGTTTGCACATTCTCCTCGTGTCTGCGTGGGTTTCCTCCGGGTGCTCCGGTTTCCTTCCACAGTCCAAAGATGTGCGGGTTAGGTTGATTGGCCAGGTTAAAATTGCCCCTTAGTGTCCTGAGATGTGTAGGTTAGAGGGATTAGCGGGTAAATATGTAGGGATACTGTGGGATGTAGGGCCTGGGTGGGATTGTGGTCGGTGCAGACTCGATGGGCCGAATGGCTTCCTTCTGCACTGTATGGTTTCTATGGAATCCACCACAAAAACTAAAAACTACCATGTCTAACCCGGTTAGAATTTTACAAGTTTCTATGAGATCCCCTCTCACTCTTCTAAACTCCAATGAATATAATCCTAAATGACTTAGTCTCTCCTCACATGACAGGCCTGCCATCCCAGGAATCAGCCTGGTAAACCTTCACTGCATTCCCTCTATAGCGAGGATATCCTTCCTCAGATAGGACACCAAAACTACACATAATAGTCTAGGTGTGGCCTCACCAACGCCCTATACAACAGCAGTAACACATCCCTATTTCTACACTTAGAAATGCTCTCCCTATGAATGCCAATATACCATTTGCCTTCTTTACTGCCTGCTGTACCTGCACACTTACTTTCAACAACTGATGCACGAGGGCACCAAGGTCTCACTGAAAAGCAACAGGTCTGACAACCATTGAGTTCTTGGGATACCAATATTTTCTAACACGGCCACCCTAAAACCAAATCCAAACAAACAAAAAATGCCGATTTCAACTTCCATTTACTTTTCCATGGCTATCTCAGTTGAGTGTAATTTAACATTTTCACCTTTCTTGTTTTTTGATTTGATTTATTGTCACATGTATTAGTGTACAGTGAAAAGTATTATTTCTTGCGCACTATACAAAGTGCATAGAGAAGGAAAGGAGAGGGTGCGGAATGTAGTGCTCGAGTCATAGCTAATGGTGTAGAGCAAGATCAACATTTGTATAAACTTTTTATTCACATTCATACTGATAGAGCATCCTGCAGGTAGCCATTTAGGCTTTCCCCTCCTCGCTCCATATTAACACACACACATCCAAGATGGCAAAGAGAATAGGTAAAAGATAGTGCAACTTTGTGATTTCATCACTTACCACTCTCTCTATAATTGGATGGAGCATGTTGTTGTATGCTATCAATATGGACTGCCTATCAGAACAGAATGCGGCTGCCAGGATAGGAACAGGTCTTGCATCAGTGACTCTTCCAGACGTTGCTATCTGTACCGTGCACGTCGGTGAGAGAGGCTTTTTGCAGTAACTATTTAAAACAAACACAGCTATTAGGCAAATTGAGAAATTTTACTAACTGCCTGGCATCATGGCATTTTATATATATACAATACTGCCCTGGTGTAACATTGCTGCTTGTCTAGGATTTTTAAATGTCTTTTTTTGTGTCCCAAAACACAGCTTTTATTAAGCAAATTCTCAAAAGCTCTTGAAGGCATAATCCAAATCAGGCAAGTGGGAGTATCATCCACAAAAAGCTCATATTCAGCAATAAATCACATCCTTGAGGGGAACTGTACCACTGTTGGAAACAACATAAAAAGGTTTCCGTTTGTTAAATTAGATGGATTAACCATGGGGAAAATGTGTGGGGTTCAGGGGATAGGATGAGATACTCTGTCAGAGTCGGTGCAGATTCAATGGGCTGAATGGCATCTTCTGCACTGTAGGGAGTCTATGATTTTGTGAACCAAATCAAACACATATTTTGCAGCCTCGACCGTAATGGGCGTTTAGCTTTCTATTCAATCACGCAGGAGAGTACACTATTAGGAGGTTTCTGCCTTTTTGCATTTAAGGGGAACCTAGACAAGCATACGAGGGAGAAGGGAATGGAGGTGTAGATATAGATAAAGATGGGAGGAAGCTAGCGGACAGCAAAAACACTGATGTAGACTGGTTGGGCCAAATAGCCTGTTTCTGTGCCACATACCCTATGAAAACATATCTATCAAGAAGAAAAGGGTGGCGTTAAGTTGTTTAGGAACAAAGCTATCTAACTCTCACCCATTTAAGATGTGTTCAAACAGGTGCATCTGTCCGTCCCGGCAGACAACTGCCAATTTCACCGGCTGAAGAACAAGTTAGAATCATTAGAAAGAAGTAGTTCATCTTGAGGCACATCATAAAGTTTACAGTATGTTATCTGGTATAGCACGGCGAGATCAAAAACTACCTTAAATTTTACTGGTGGAGATACTGAACTTTCCCAAACTTAAGGTCACACAAAAATTAGTGCAGCGACATACATTTTTTTCCTCTTTTCTCACATTGCACCACTGACCCCAGTCACTCCCACCAACCACTGTTATTTCTTCAATTTAACATTTTTTCTTGCCCTCCTCTCGTATCTTATCTGCTTTACAGATAAACGTCATTGCATCAAGTGCGATGCATGAGCCACGATTTAAGTGCCATTAGCATTATAAAAGTGTATCCCAAAAATTAGTACAAGTGACCCAGTAGTTGAGCTGACTTGCTTCCTAAACAGATCAGACCCAGTTCTGTACCAATCTGAGACAGGATTTTAAAATTTAATTAATTCACTTAGGATGTGGCTGGCACACTATTTATTGCACACCTTTAATTGCTCAAGAAGGTACTGATGAGCTATCCTCCTAAAGTGCTGCAGTCCATATGGAGAAAGTATTCCAATGCTGCATGAAGTAGGGGGTTCCAGGATTTTGACCAACAAGGAACGGCAATTTATTTCCAAGTCAGGACATTGCAGGTTTTGCAAGGGAATTAGCACAGTGTTCCCCTTGTATCTGCCAGCCTCGTCTTTCTAGGCAGTACAGGTCACAGGTTTGGAAGATGCTGACAGAGCAACATTGGCCAGTTGCTGCTATGGAACGTATAGGTGGTATACCCTGCTATGTTGCATCAGGAGGGTGTGACTGTTTAAGGTGGTGTGTAGAATGCCAATCAAGCAAGTTATGTCGCTGATGGTATCAAGCACTGAATGTTGTTGCAACTACACTCATCCACATAAGAGAGTAACCCTTAGATTACTGACTTGTGCCCTGCAGGTATTGGAAAGATCTTTGAAAGTCAGGGATGGTGACTGCAGCAATGGGCCTCAGGAAAATTAGACCAGAAAGTGGAAGGATTAGAAAAGAAAAACCACCAGACTCCATGCTTTGGACTCTTACTGCCCTACAGTCAAATTGCCAATATCCTGCCAACACCATCATTTAGTCTTGCATATAACAGCACCTGAGCAAGATAATAATGTCAGCAACTGTATTCCTACAGGATCAATTTCATCCGAAGTGGAAAGACTGGTAGAGAATTATTATTTTAAGTGAGATACGGTCACACTCCTTAGCCTAACAAGTTGCTCACATAAAACTCATCCTCTACTCAAAGGTTACGCATCCAAAGAAGGCTGACAAAATCAAGGAGCCTTAAAGCCAATTTTGCTGCAGATTAATTAGATTTTAGGCAGTACAGATTAATTAGACGGGGTGCACCTGAACCAGAGGGGCACCAATATCCTGGGAGGGAAATTTGTTACGGCTCTTCAGGGGGGTTTAAACTAATTTGTCAGGGGAGTGGGAAAGGGAGTTGTAGTCCAGAAGTCAGTGAGGGTGGTGAGGTATTGGGGAAGGTATCAGGGTCAAGGGTGGGTACTGGTAGACAGGAAGGTGGGTTGAAGTGTGTCTACTTCAATGCAAGGAGCATCCGGAACAAGGTAGATGAACTTGGGGCGTGGATTGGTACTTGGGACTACGATGTTGTGGCCATTACGGAGACGTGGGTAGAACAAGGACAGGAATGGTTGTTGGACGTTCCGGGGTATAGATGTTTCACTAAGTGTAGGGAAGCTGGTAAAAGAGGTGGAGGAGTGGCATTGTTAATCAAGGATAGTTTAACGGCTGCGGAAAGGCACTTCGTGGGGGATCTGCACACTGAGGTAATATGGGCTGAAGTTAGAAACAGGAAAGGAGCGGTCACGTTGCTAGGAGTTTACTATAGGCCCCCAAATAGTAATAGAGATGTGGAGGAAGAAATTGCTAAGCAGATTATGGATATGTGTGGGGGTCACAGGGTAGTTGTCATGGGGGACTTTAACTTTCCAAATATTGATTGGAACCTTTGTAGGTCAAATAGTTTGGATGGGGCAGTTTTTGTGCAGTGTGTGCGGGAGGGTTTCCTGACACAATATGTGGATGGGCCGACTAGAGGTGAGGCCACATTGGATTTGGTACTGGGAAATGAACCGGGCCAAGTGTTAGATTTGATTGTGGGAGAGCAATTTGGAGATAGTGACCACAATTCGGTGTTTTTTGTTATTGCAATGGAGAGGGATAGGGCCGTACGGCAGGGCAAGGTTTACAATTGGGGGAGGGGTAATTATGATGCGATTAGGCAAGAATTAGGGGGCATAAGTTGGGAACAGAAACTGTCAGAGAAAGGAACGAATGAAAAGTGGAACTTTTTCAAGGAACAAATACTGGATGTCCTTGATAGGTATGTTCCTGTCAGGCAGGGAGGAAATGGCCGAGTGAGGGAACCATGGTTCACAAAAGAGGTGGAATGTCTTGTGAAAAGGAAGAGGGAAGCTTATGTAGGGATGAGGAAACAAGGTTCAGATGGCTCGATTGAGGGTTACAAGTTAGCAAGGAATGAGCTGAAAAAGGGGCTTAGGAGAGCTAGGAGGGGACATGAGAAGTCCTTGGCGGGTCGGATCAAGGAAAACCCCAAGGCTTTTTACTCTTATGTGAGGAATAAAAGAATGACCAGGGTGAGGTTAGGGCCGGTCAAGGACAGTAGTGGGAACTTATGTATGGAGTCAGTAGAGATAGGCGAGGTGATGAATGAATACTTTTCTTCAGTGTTCACCAAGGAGAGGGGCCATGTTTTTGAGGAAGAGAAGGTGTTACAGGCTAATAGGCTGGAGGAAATAGATGTTCGGAGGGAGGATGTCTTGGCAGTTTTGAATAAACTGAAGGTCGATAAGTCCCCTGGGCCTGATGAAATGTATCCTAGGATTCTGTGGGAGGCAAGGGATGAGATTGCAGAGCCTTTGGCGTTGATCTTTGGGTCCTCGCTGTCCACGGGGATGGTGCCAGAGGACTGGAGAATGGCGAATGTTGTTCCTCTGTTTAAGAAAGGGAATAGAAATGACCCTGGTAATTATAGACCGGTTAGTCTTACTTCGGTGGTTGGTAAATTGATGGAAAGGGTCCTTAGGGATGGGATTTACGACCATTTAGAAAGATGCGGATTAATCCGAGATAGTCAGCATGGATTCGTGAAGGGCAAGTCGTGCCTCACAAATTTGATAGAATTTTTTGAGGAGGTAACTAAGTGTGTTGATGAAGGTAGGGCAGTTGATGTCATATACATGGATTTTAGTAAGGCGTTTGATAAGGTCCCCCATGGTCGGCTTATGATGAAAGTGAGGAGGTGTGGGATAGAGGGAAAGTTGGCCGATTGGATAGGTAACTGGCTGTCTGACCGAAGACAGAGGGTGGTGGTCGATGGAAAATTTTCGGATTGGAGGCAGGTTGCTAGCGGTGTGCCGCAGGGATCAGTGCTTGGTCCTCTGCTCTTTGTGATTTTTATTAATGACTTAGAGGAGGGGGCTGAAGGGTGGATCAGTAAATTTGCTGATGACACCAAGATTGGTGGAGTAGTGGATGAGGTGGAGGGCTGTTGTAGGCTGCAAAGAGACATAGATAGGATGCAAAGCTGGGCTGAAAAATGGCAAATGGAGTTTAACCCTGATAAATGTGAGGTGATTCATTTTGGTAGGACAAATTTAAATGTGGATTACAGGGTCAAAGGTAGAGTTCTGAAGACTGTGGAGGAACAGAGAGATCTTGGGGTCCATATCCACAGATCTCTAAAGGTTGCCAGTCAAGTGGATAGAACTGTGAAGAAGGCCTATAGTGTGTTAGCTTTTATTAACAGGGGGTTGGAGTTTAAGAGCCGTGGGGTTATGCTGCAACTGTACAGGACCTTGGTGAGACCACATTTGGAATATTGTGTGCAGTTCTGGTCACCTCACTATAAGAAGGATGTGGAAGCGCTGGAAAGAGTGCAGAGGAGATTTACCAGGATGCTGCCTGGTTTGGAGGGTAGGTCATATGAGGAAAGGTTGAGGGAGCTAGGGCTGTTCTCTCTGGAGCGGAGGAGGCTGAGGGGAGACTTAATAGAGGTGTATAAAATGATGAAGGGGATAGATAGAGTGAACGTTCAAAGACTATTTCCTCGGGTGGATGGGGCTATTACAAGGGGGCATAACTATAGGGTTCGTGGTGGGAGATACAGGACGGATATCAGAGGTAGGTTCTTTACGCAGAGAGTGGTTGGGGTGTGGAATGGACTGCCTGCAGTGATAGTGGAGTCAGACACTTTAGAAACATTTAAGCGGTTATTGGATAGGCACATGGAGCACACCAGGATGATAGGGAGTGGGATAGCTTGATCTTGGTTTCAGATAAAGCTCGGCACAACATCGTGGGCCGAAGGGCCCGTTCTGTGCTGTACTGTTCTATGTTCTATTTTGATTTTCCATCAAAATTACAAATTAAAACCGACAGAAGAACAAAACTCAGGTTTCTCCGCTTACATCTTCTCGGTCTCCTGAAGTGGTTAGGTCCACATATATGGGCTCATCTGTCAGCGTAAAGGAGAGCACGGCATTCTTATCCTTCCCATCCGATCGCACTTGCCTGTTGAGAGGAACAGTAAATGACCATATATCCATCCCCAAGCAAAGTTTCAGGAAGGGAAGCCACAGAACACAGCCACAAGTTTCACACAGGACTGACTTTGTCAGTAATACAAAATCACAGCAGCAGCTTCCTGCTTTAGATTAAAAGCTGAATTAATGATGCCCTGCAGGATATCATTTAAAATAAAACACAAATCATGGCTTTCTTTAAGATAGGCAATGTGGAGATTTTAGTGGAATATCCTCATCGATCAAAAGGAGCTTCAAGATTTATTCTCAGGAGCTGAATCATATTGGCAAGACCACATTCATCAGCCAACTGACTGGCTACCTACGTAGTGACAACGTCAAGAGGCCAACTACATGGAATGGAACTGGAGTTCATAGGATCTCTACAGTGCAGAAGTGTCACTCGGCTCATCGAGCCTGCACCGACAACAATCCCACCCAGGCCCTATTCCCGTAACTCCACATATTTACCACGCCATTCCCCTAACACTGAGGGTCAATTTAGCATGGACAATCCACCTATCCTGCACATCTTCGGACTGTGGGAGGAAACCAGAGCACACGAAGGAAACTAACACAGACATGAGGAGAATGTGCAAACTCCACACAGGCACCTGAGGCTGAAATTGAACCTGGGTCCCTGGCGTTGCAGGGCAGCAATGCTAACCACTGTGCCACCGTGCCGCCTAAGTTAACTCTGTTAGTGGTGAGGCTGGTGCTTTGAGGAGTGGTGAAGGAGCTGAAATTTCTCTAAAATCTAGATACTTGTTGAATCATTTTTCTTGTGCAAGCCCGTATATTACCACATTTAAGAATTAAATACAGGACATTGGTGAGACCAGTGTTATGCACAGTCTTGGTCTCCTTATTTAAGGAAGGATGCAAATGCATTGGAAGTATTGAGAAGATTTACTAAACTAACATTTGGATTCGGTGGGTTGTCTGATGAGGAAAGGTTGGAGAGGCTAGACTTGTACCCACTGGAGTTTAGAAGAGTAAGAGATGACTTGACTGAAACATGTAAGATCCTGAGGGAAGTTGGCAGGGTGGATGCGGAAAGAATGTTTCCTATTATGAGAGAAGTTAGAACCGGGTGATTGTTTAAAAATATAGGGGCTCCCACATTTACGAGAGATGAGAATTTTGTTCTCCAAGGGTCGAATGTCTTTGGAATTCTCTTCCTCAAAATATATGGGAACAGAATATTTTTAAGGCAGAAGTAGGTAGATTCTTGATAAACAAGGGTGGGGGGGGGGGGGGGGGGGCAGTTATCAGATGTAGGTGGGAATGTGGAGCTCAGGTTACAATCAGATCAGCCATCTCATTCAATGGCAAAGCAGGCTCGAAGGGCCAGTGATCCACCAGTGTCCTAATTAGCAGTGCCTATGCATATAAATTTCACAACTTGTCACAATGTGAGCTATTTGCACCACTCAAGATACAGGATGTTCATTCAGGGCCCAATCAATTTTTATCATCCTTCTGTTCATGCGGTAGTCAACCAATTTTCAGTGAAACCAGCAAAGCGTACACCAACATTTTGATTACGAAACTGAGCATTCACAATGGAATCCACAAGTTTCAATCTCGTAGTAACGGCACTTATCTAGTTAAGAAACTTAAATGTAATCTCTATCAAAAGATAAGTTTTCCAGCGCCCCTCCACATAGTGGAGACAGCATGGACCTTTGATAATCTTTGAAAGAGGAATGCAGAGTAAACTCTGCAGAACAAAATCAGTTGCCTCATCTGCAAGAGACTCTTTTTGTCATCATCTCAATTGATTCACATTGATGAAACTTGTGGCATCAAGTCATAGAATGCAGCAGATATATCATGGTGAGATACAACTTGGGAATGGATCAGATGTTGGAAACAAGACTTCACTTATCGGGATTTGATGGTCAGAGGACCAAGTGCTTGATTCAAATTAATGGGGTCTAGTCCGGAGACTTCTGAGCAACCATGGCCAAGTGAATGGTTTGCTGAATTCTACTTAGTGTCTAATGGGTATACCAGATTTCAGATCAAGTAAAAATCCAACATTTCCAAAAGTACATTTTTAAAATTCATTCATGACATGTGAGCATCGCTGGCTGGGACAGCATTTATCGTTCATTCCTAAATACCCTTTAGAAAGTGATCGTAAGCTGTCTTCTTGAACTGCCACAGTCCACGTGGTGTAGGTACACCCAAGGTGTTGTTAGGTAGCGAGTTCCAGGATCGTGACCCAGCGACAGTGAAGGAATGGCGATATATTTCCAAGTCAGTGAGGTGAGTGGCTGGCTTGAAGGGGAACTTTTAGGTGGTGGTGTTCAAATGTCATCATCTGCTGTGGTGGGGTTTGAATCTGGGTCCCTGGATCACTGGTCCAGTAACAACTGCACTATCTCATCACTTCTAGTCAAACCATTTGAAGTCAAATATTTAAAAATGCAGACATACACACATCTCATTTAGATCTTCCCAATCCAGAAACTGTTACTTACTGAATACTGTAGAATATGTTTGATATAATGTGGAATGAGTACCGGATATGATCAAGCTCTAGTTTAATACCAGAACTTCTTGACTGGTGGAGGGGTGCCAATCCAAGCTAACAACTTCTTGCTTAAATTTAAGCAGTTGCCATTCAATTTATCAATGAGAGGTAGGGATTATTGATAACTGAGTACCTTAGAATCAAAGCTAACCCTAAAGTAAACAAGTCTAAGTTGAAGAGCAAATTAACTGGGCAAGACCTCCAGAAACTCTGAACACAGCGAGAGCAAAATGGATCCGTTGTCAGCCAAATCCTCAGCAAATGACCAAGAAAATAGTGTTGAATACCTGCAGTGTTCAATGGTCTCACTACATGTACTTGGAATAAGAGTTAAAAGTCAACCTATCTAGTGAATTGAAGGATATAAAATTAGGTTGACAGATGTCTCACCAAACATTAAGGAGTCGGTCATGCACAGCTCCAGACAGGAAGTATAAACCAGTTGTTCCATCGAATGGCTGACTGTCACTAGACGGTCGTATTGTGGCAAACGTAAGTGACGATATTGTTGTTGCATGGCCTGTGAATTTCTGCAAAGAGAACATTGAAAGAAATGTAACTACACCTTGCCTGAGCTTCATTAAAGGCAGACCACATCCTGTTTGCTTTAACAGAGGAGACCCATACATATAATGGCTGACTGAATGGCAGGAACTGCATTATAGTTAGGAGTGCAGGAAATCAAAGCGTGGTTTGTCTTTACTCAATGCTGCCATGACTCCACCTCCAATCTGAGGAACATGCAGATTAAACCAGGTGGCCAATGAACTTGTGGCCAGGCTCAATTACATTTATTTTTAAATGTATTGGACCATTTTCAATGACAAGGCTCGACACTGAACCTGCAATAATCCTTTTAAAAGTGCAACCAATTCAGCCGAAATATGATGCAAAAGGACATTTGGCCCAAGGCCACTGTACCATGGTATATGTATCACTATTATGGACTTTACCATATCCAACTAAATACCTGCTCATCTATTTTAAGGGACACTAATTGCACTCGGCCTACCTAACTTTTTTTAAAACAACTTTGTGAAAAAGAGCAAAGATAGTGGATTCTTCACAGAACTGTTATGGTGCAGGAGTCCATTTGGCCCATCCTATCTGCACCAGCTCTGCAAACTGACATCCTGCTATTTCTCTGCCTTTTCCCCCATACCCTTGCACATTGTTTCTGTTCAAGTAATCATCTAATGTCCTCTTGAATGCCTCAATTGCACCTGCCTCCACCACACTTCTAGGCAGAGCATTGCAGACCTGAACCACTCGCTGTGTGACAAAGGTTTTTCGCACATCACATTTGCTATCTTTACAAATTACTTTAAATCTGCGCTCCCTCAGTCTTGATCCTTTTATGAGCAAGAATAGTTTCTCCCTCTTTACTCTGTCCAGCCTCATGATTTTGAGCATCTCTATCAAATCTCCTTTTAGCCGTTTTCTCTCCAATAACAACCTCTGAAGTTTCTCACCCCTGGAACCATTCTCATAAACCATTTCTGCCCTCTCTCCAATACTGTCACTACCTTCCTGTAGTGTGATGCCCAGATCTGTTCACAAAATTCCAGCTGAGGTTTAACGAGTGCCTCCCCATCTCTGTTATTGCTACATCATATTTCCACTATGGAATCTGCACCTGTAATGCCTCAGTTTTATTTACTATTCTTCATTCACATACATGTACAGTGTAGTAAATGGGAGGCAACTCGTTGTGGCTCCAACAAGAAACAGTTTATTAATATAATATTATACATAAGATAAGGGCCTGAAAGAACCAATACACAAGTCTACTCTCTTCTCCTATCTCTGTGGGTCCTCTCTGTCCCAAGACTCACGCCCTTGCTCCCAATTGGCTCAAGCTTCCTGCGCTGCCTCCCAATCGGGTTCGATGCGATCAAATGGCCTGCAAAGGATCACCCCCATAAAGGGGCTACGTTACAACATTCCTTCCCCCCAATTCAAGTCCACCTATGAATGAAAAATAAAAGAAACATCATTATACACAAGCATGCAGACACAACAGCACATTCGGAACACCAAAGAAAAGTCCATTCAAAGTGAATCAGTCCAGAGACTTCTGGACTCTGGAGAGAGCTCGATACTGGGTCCTTCAGCAAGCAACAAATCTGGGCCACCAGATGCACACCCATCAACCCAATCCTCTTCGGCTTCAGAAGGCACAGGTTGCCTCAGCTCCACAACACTGGGTCAGTAGCTGGTGCACGAGTCCGCCACAGGACACACCTTTTGATCCCCTCCATCAGACCCAACTCTCTCCCTCAAATGATCCACGTTTTTTCACATAGTGACCTTGTACTTCTGCAACGTAAGAGACTGGTCCCATTCTTTCTGACACCCAGGTTGTTCCACCACCAAAATTTCTAGCCATAATTAAGTCAACCTGGAACACACTGTCCCCTTTTTTTGAATCATGTTCTTCTTCCTGGGAGGCTTGGCTAGTCTCCATGCTCGACAAACCTGAAAATACCAATCCCAGCGGGTTCGTAGATGGCACTCCATTAATAATTCAGCTGGTGCAAGCCCTGTGGTAACATTCGGCATATGACAACAAGAAACTTGCCAAGTAAAGGCAGTGGCATCTGGACTTACTTTTTCAGAGGTTTTAAACATTTGTACAGCTCATTCTGCTAAGCCATTCGAGATTGACCAAACGTGGTATTTGCTGTGTGATTTGAGAAATTTATGAAACTTCTCAGCTCTAAGTGCTGTGTCATTATCGGACACCAAGTCCCGAGATGCCATGGATGGCAAAAATCTGCCTCAACTTGTCGATGGCGGCTGTGGCCATTGCAGACATCATTAGCTGGACATCGAGAGATTTTGAATGTGCATCAACCAGGATGAGGAACATATGGTCCTGCGAAGTCTATGTGCAAATCAGGACCATGACCGACCTGGCCACTTCCATATATGCTGGTGATGGCAATAACTCCTGGGCTCGAGCAATGACTCGAGCATTGGTTGACCATTCTTTTGACCTTTGGCAATGCCTGGCCACTTGACACAGCTTTGGGCCAATGTTTTCATCCTACTTTGTCCAGGGTGTGCATCTCCTGTAGCAAAAGCCATTACCCCAGGGTGGCACTATTACACGAGCCCCCCACAACAACACGTCACCCTGACTATATCTCTGTCCTATGCAATAGGTAGGGTCTGAGTTGCTCTGACTTATCATAATGCCAAACTTGTACTTTTGATAGTAGTGGGTCTCTCTCAGTTCAAGTTTTCAGATGGGTACCTGAGGCCGGCAATGTCTTGAGCAGGCGCAACATCATTATTTCTTGTTGTACAAGTGTTGACAGGACGGTCTGCGGAAGAGGAAGGCAGCTGAGTTCACCCCCATTCGATATTTGCCTCCCTGGCCAATGCTGCAAGGAGTAGTTGTACGCAGCTAGCAAGAAGGCCCATCTCTGTACCCTCGCAGAGACAACTGGTGGCACGGGCTTACCCTCTCGTAGTAAACCCAACGGCAGCTTGTGATCGAGCATTGATATGTGAATTTTAGGAGTAAAGAAGCAATGATAAATTCAAAGCCAGCAATGGTTCTATTGCGTGCAGTTTTGAGCACATTATGGAAATTGCAAAGCCACTAGACAGTCAGGATTCTGCCAGAGTTGGAAGCTACAGCAATGGAGAGATGCATTAATGGAACTTACTGCACTGGAGCAGGAAGCAAAGGAGAATTAAAAGGTGCCTGGAACTAGGAAGAGTTTTGATAAGAACAATGGAATAAGATTGCTTTCTCTTGTTGACGAGGATCAGGGGTCATCAATTCAACGCCAAAAAGAGCAAAAATGTTTCTTTTCAGTAGGGCTGTTGGAAGACTGAATGCTTTGACCCAGGTACTGGTTGAGGGAAGGATCTTTTTAGGGAACATTGAATTAATATTTGAAGCAGAGGAAAATATAGGGACTTGTGGAAAGAAAGCAGGAGCCTGGTCATCCTCCCACTATACAAAACGTGTTTCCAAATTAGAAACCACTTGTGGCACAAATAAATTACAACTCAATGCAAACTGCACAGAAGCAGAGTTTTAAGTACTCACCCTGTACACTTCTTTGGTCTCCAGGTCCCATAGTTTGATGCCACGGCCCGCTGATAGCAACATCTTTCCATCGGGGCTGAGACAAAGACAACTGACGCTGCCTTTCTCAGCTTTCCATTTGCTGTTTGGGAGGGATGGGGGGAAGAAACATGTGTTTTAGGTTTAATGTTGCACATGTAGATAAAGCTGCAACACTATAGAAATTAACAAATTCTTCTGATTAATTTTCAACTGGGGCTTGGGGAGAGAGGATGTAGTAGGTCATTTAGCCCCCCTCAAGCATTTTCACCATTCAATGATGCAGAACTCAATTTTTTTTTAAATCTATCAACCTCAGTAACTGATCTAGCCATTTGTGGAGGGACCTTCCAAACTCCCATCACTCTTTGACTGAACTGTTTCCTGATTTCACTACTGAAATGTGTGGCTCTAATTTTTAATACTATAACGCCACACATTCCTATACTCTCCAGTCAACAGAAATAGTTTAGTATTATCTACTCCCCCCACATCTTGAAAATGTCAACTGAATCATCCCATAAACTTCTAAATTCATTAGAATACAACCTGAGTTTGTACAATCACTCCTCAGCTTAATCCTCAGAGTCCAGGCATCATTTTGGCAAATCTACACTGCACTCCCTCCAAGATCAATATGCACTACATTAGGTGTTGTTGGTGCCCACAGTTGTTCATAATACTCCAAGTATTATTAAACAGAACTTTTTCACACAGGGTTTCATTTCAAAGATGCTTACAAATAGATTGATTGTACTTTACACCTGGACATGTTTAGCTTGCAGTTTGTCTTCTCCTGCTTGGACCAAGCACCTCTTGCAATATAACTGCTTAAAAGTCTCAAACACCGTCATGAAACCAGCAATTCTTCAAACTGGAGCTAAGGTCAAGAAAACCAATGTGTCACTTAATATACTTTACAGAATTCCAATATAAAGCAGCCAATTGTTTCTCTAGAGCCCATTCGAATTATGCTGATTTCTTCCTCTCTGTGCCCTGCATCAAATTTAAGATCCACTGGGGGCAGGCACAATGCAATAGATGGAAGCAGCCCTCTGCTATCTCACACAAGGGAACGTTCTTCACCCAAGAGCTTGTATGCGTCACTGAGCTATCATAGCTGTGCCCACATGGTCTAAGAGTTTGGAAGAAGAGTGATGTTGGACTTGAAGCATTAATGCTGTTTCTCTCTCCACAGATGCTACTAGACCTGCTGAATTTTTCCAGAATTTTCTATTTACCTCAATATTTTGCTTTTATTTTATTGTCAAGAGTATTGAGGGAGACTTCCCATGACTGAGGTTGAATCTAATTAAAATTACACCACCAACATAGCATAAAATAGTATCATTTATTTTCTGCACATTAGGGTGAAGGGGTAACAGTAATGAAGGGGCCAATTTTGGAAGAACATAAGAAATAGGAGCAGGAGTAGGCCATCTGGTCCTTCGAGCCTGCCCCGCCTTTCAACAAGATCATGGCTGATCTGAAGCGAATCAGTTCCACTTACCCGCCTGCTCCCCAAATCCCCTAATTCCCTTATCGATCAGAAAACTATCTACCCGTGATTTAAACATATTCAACGAGGAAGCCTCCACCACTTCAGTGGGCAGAGAATTCCAGAGATTCACTACCCTCTGAGAGAAGAAGTTCCCCCTCAACTCTGTTCTGAACCGCCCCCCCCCCTTATTTTGAGGCTGTGCCCTCTAGTTTTGGTTTCCCTTCTAAGTGGAAAGAATCTCTCCACCTCTACCCTATCCAGCCCCTTCATTATCTTATATGTCTCTATAAGATCACCCCTCATCCTTCTAAACTCCAACGAGTACAGACCCAATCTGTTTAATCTCTCCTCATAAGCTACACCCCTCATCTCCGGTATCAACCTGGTGAACCTTCTCTGCACTCCCTCCAAGGCCAATATATCCTTTCGCAAATAAGGGGACCAAAACTGCACACAGTACTCCAGTTGCGGCCTCACCAGTGCCTTGTACAGTTGCAGCAAGACCTCCCTGCTTTTATATTCTATCCCCCTCGCGATAAAGGCCAACATTCCATTCGCCTTCTTGATCACCTGCTGCACCTGCAGACTGAGTTTTTGCGATTCGTGCACAAGGGTCCCCAGGTCCCTCTGCACAGTCGCACGATGTAATTTTTCTCCATTTAAATAATATTTAAATGGAGAAGGCAGGCAGTCACACAAACACAATCATCATTTCATCTGCAAGGTTATCATTTTGTTTTAAATTAACCCTGAATGGCTACTCATCACCAAAGCAAATCGAGGGATTAGCCAGCTTGCTCAGACAGCCAAGGATGTGTCATCAGGTTTGTCAGCAAAATAGCGAAACCTTAACAAATCATCACAGCAAGACTTCTGGAAACCCTGCTTTGGTGGAAAGAGTAAATGTGCTCAAGAGGTACAGCTATTCGTTTATGTGACAAGTTTGAGAACTTCCACTAACCTTCTCTCCCACCACCCCTGACACCACATTGCACAGAAACTTCACACATTTGCTTGTTCCATCATTTTAATGCCAGACTAGATTCTGCTATCATTCAAAACAAATCTAATCAATACTGATAACACAAAGCGCGCTGGTGGGGTGTGCATTCTGAAAAATCGTCACAGTTTAATGTAAATCAACAATGATCTCCTTGGACATGTGATACCATTGTCAAAAGGAGGTTTAAGAAAATGTCACATGGCACAGGTAATGCCCAGTGAGTAATCTTAAACTCAAAGTACCAAAATGGTAACCAGAAGAAACCCAAGAACCAAATATTTCATTTTTATTAAAAATTCATTCGTGGGACATGGGTGTCACTGGCTGGCCAGCATTTATTGCCCATCCCTAGTTGCCCTTGAACTGAGTGGCTTGCTAGGCCATTTCAGAGGGCAGTTGAGAGTCAACCACGTTGCTGTGGCTCTGGAGTCACATGTAGGCCACACCGGGTAAGGATGGCAGATTTCCTTCCGAAAGGGCATTAGCAAATCAGATCGGGTTTTTCTGACAATCGACAACGGTTTCATGGTCATCAGTAGATTTTTAATTCCAGATGTTTAAAAATTGAATTCAAATTCTAACATCTGAGAACAAGGAATAGAGAAATGGCACAAAAAGGGAGTCGAGGCCGTAAAAACATATACTCCATAAAATACATAGTGTGATACAGTACTTACTAATTTATGAAGCTGCCTTGTGTCTCAGACACAATTTCAAACATTCAAGCCACAAAAAGACACAGCCTTTAATTCCAATTTAATCTCTAGAATCAGACATCAACTCACAAAGCAAGCAGCTTTAACTTTGTAGAAGTCACACACAGATATTTACCATTTCCACCCTTTCCAGTTTTTTCAGAAACTGTTTAAGACTGTCAAGTTGAAGATGCTGCAAGCACTGGGCCTCCACGATAAAAACCTCAGTTAGTTTCAACGATGGTACACAATTCATTTTAGTTCCATTTACCAGCAGTGTGCTCAGATGGCCATAAATCAGGTGTATTTTAAACATCTGAGAAAGAGGCACCTTAAGCCGAGCAATGAACTTTGCTTTTTAGGACTGAGAGAATGCATTCAGTTAAGGAAACATTTCACTCTGTCCCAATTTTCCTAATGCACAACCAATAGTGTCGCTACCTGCCCCCCACAGCCACCGCAACTCTCAGGAGTGATTCACAAGTGTCTCAGATTCTGAAGACAAGTCATAGAACAACAAACACTTGCCAGTTGCTGTGCATGTTATATACATTGCAGATCCAGTCAAATGATTTATTTCCAGAAATGGTTCACATCTTGGGGATACTCTCTGGTTTAACTTCTTCTCTATCACAACAAAAACCTGCAAGCTTCTGGAGGAACCAATGCGAGCAACTGAACTCCTGAGAGTTTACTACCACACAAAGGACTGCGTAACCAACAGAAGGAGATGGGAACTGTCACGGTCAAAGGAACCGTGGCCTTGGCTGTTACAAAAGAATTGATTATAAACTTCAAGCAAAGATTCACTTGTAGAATAATCAAACTTCAGAAAAGTGGTATTCATTCATCATTAACTGGATTGGGGAAGTTATTTCTGAAGAGCCAGTCTAACACATAAATCAGCCAAGTTGCCCAAATCTGAATACAGGAATTAAAGAGGCCTGGAAGAAAATATCTGCCGATTTTTCATGGAAACTAGCAACCCCAATGCCTTTTCTTCAGTTTTGCAAGCACCAGGCAATGAACTGCCACATTAGGAGAGGGGCCATGTTTTTGAGGAAGAGGTGTTACAGGCTAATAGGCTGGAGGAAATAGATGTTCGGAGGGAGGATGTCCTGGCAGTTTTGAATAAACTGAAGGTCGATAAGTCCCCTGGGCCTGATGAAATGTATCCTAGGATTCATTGGGAGGCAGGGGATGAGATTGCAGAGCCTTTGGCTTGGATCTTTGGGTCCTCGCTATCCACGGGGATAGTGCCAGAGGACTGGAGAAGGGCGAATGTTGTTCCTCTGTTTAAGAAAGGGAATAGAAATGACCCTGGTAATTATAGACCGGTTAGTCTTACTTCGGTGGTTGGTAAATTGATGGAAAAGGTCCTTAGGGATAGAATTTACGACCATTTAGAAAGATGCGGATTAATCCGGGATAGTCAGCACGGATTCGTGAAGGGCAAGTCGTGCCTCACAAATTTGATAGAATTTTTTGAGGAGGTAACTAAGTGTGTTGATGAAGGTAGGGCAGTTGATGTCATATACATGGATTTTAGTAAGGCGTTTGATAAAGTCCCCCATGGACGGCTTATGATGAAAGTGAGGAGGTGTGGGATAGAGGGAAAGTTGGCCGATTGGATAGGTAACTGGCTGTCTGATCGAAGACAGAGGGTGGTGGTGGATTGAAAATTTTTGAATTGGAGGCAGGTTGCTAGCGGAGTGCCACAGGGATCAGTGCTTGGTCCTCTGCTCTTTGTGATTTTTATTAATGACTTAGAGGAGAGGGCTGAAGGGTGGATCAGTAAATTTGCTGATGACACCAAGATTGGTGGAGTAGTGGATGAGGTGGAGGGCTGTTGTAGGCTGCAAAGAGACACAGATAGGATGCAAAGCTGGTCTGAAAAATGGCAAATGGAGTTTAACCCTGATAAATGTGAGGTGATTCATTTTGGTAGGACTAATTTAAATGTGGATTACAGGGTCAAAGGTAGGGTTCTGAAGACTGTGGAGGAACAGAGAGATCTTGGGGTCCATATCCACAGATCTTTAAAGGTTGTCACTCAAGTGGATAGAGCTGTGAAGAAGGCCTATAGTGTGTTAGCTTTTATTAACAGGGGGTTGGAGTTTAAGAGCCGTGGGGTTATGCTGCAACTGTACAGGACCTTGGTGAGACCACATTTGGAATATTGTGTGCAGTTCTGGTCACCTCACTATAAGAAGGATGTGGAAGCGCTGGAAAGAGTGCAGAGGAGATTTACCAGGATGCTGCCTGGTTTGGAGGGTAGGACTTATGAGGACAGGTTAAGGGAGCTAGGGCTGTTCTCTCTGGAGCGGAGGAGGCTGAGGGGAGACTTAATAGAAGTTTATAAAATGATGAAGGGGATAGAGAGAGTGATTGTTCAAAGACTATTTCCTCGGGTGGATGGGGCTATTACAAGGGGGCATAACTATAGGGTTCGTGGTGGGAGATATAGGAAGGATATCAGAGGTAGGTTCTTTACGCAGAGAGTGGTTGGGGTGTGGAATGGACTGCCTGCAGTGATAGTGGAGTCAGACACTTGAGGAACATTTAAGCGGTTATTGGATAGGCACATGGAGCACACCAGGATGATAGGGAGTGGGATAGCTTGATCTTGGTTTCAGATAAAGCTCGGCACAACATCGTGGGCCGAAGGGCCTGTTCTGTGCTGTTATATGTTCTATATGTAAAATATCATTGCATAGGGATCTGTAATGGGACCTCAGCTTTTCACCATGTATATTATGGACTTAAATAAAGGAATTCATTAGATAACATTAATTTAAGAGCTATAAACTGTAATGGTGGGAGCACAAAAGACTGGCTCTGTGAAAAGCTATGACACAGTTTAATGTGAGCAAGTGTAAGGTTACGCACTTGGATCTGCGATAGATAAATATGAATAATTTATTCATGAACACTGGGGTAGGGAGCAAAGGGAATTCGATATCCATGTACACAAATCTAAAAACTGGTGCACAGGTACTAATGCAATGTTGGAAAAGCATCGAAGCATGTGTGACTCTGTTCTAACTGAATTGCGGAACATGCTTTATCGGCTGAATGGTACACTGTTCACATGTTCTTCCGATCAGTCCCATTAAATGTACCCTGGCAAATTTGCAATGCGTTTCCTACACCACAAGATTTGATTCCAGAAATGAGAGGTTTGTCTTACAAAGAGAGATTGGGCAGTTTAGGCCAATACTCCTTCAGAAGAATGAGATCTCTAACTGAGATGTACAAGCTGATAACAGGGACTGACAAAGCAGACATGGAGTGGATGTTTCCTCTTGCAGGGAATCTAGAACAGGAGGTCATAGTTTTACAATATGGGGAGGGAGATTTAAAACAGAGATGAGGAAAAATTACTTCTCTCAAAGGATCGTGATTCTGTGGAATTCACCACCCGAGAGTGGTGGATGCTGGGACATTGAGTAAATTTAAGGAAGAGGTCGACATTTTAGTAAGGGTTTGGAGGGCCATGATGAATGGACAGGAAAGTAGAGTTGAGGCTGAGATTAAATCAGCCATGATCGCATGAAATGGTGGAGCAGGCTCGAAGCCCTACTCCTGCTCCTGGTTGTGTACAATAATGCAAGGGTTAATTTTCTGCAACTATTTTAAGACAACTTCAAAGTGCACATCTTTTCATTCCGCTGAGGATGTGTTAGGGTTGAGATCCAAACTCTACCACTGTAAAACACTTGAGACTTTGCTCACTGCTATTATGTAAACACCCAGGTCAAAGGGAATTTGCCCAACAGTTCATGCGCTCAAATGCTTTTTTTAAACTATCCTTCAGCAGACATCTTTGAATTAAATTCACCAACTTAACACTGATTCACCACACCAATTAATCTGTTCCATGCACTTTCAACTAACACAACTCCATGATTTGGCAGTTCCACTAGTCCGGATGTGTGGCCTGGTGTTAGGACTTATACTGTTGGCAACAAACTCAAGGTTTTCTTACCAAAAAGGACAGATAAAGGATTGAACATTTTCTTTTGTATTTTAGGGCTCGATGTTTTAGTGGAAACCTCAGAACGTGGAGAAACCAAGAGTCTGGAATCATCTAACTAAGGCCGGCAGATTTCCTTTCCTAAAGGACATTAATGACCCAGTTTTTTAAAATCACAATGTGGTAGTGACATGATCCCATCGCTGATACCAGCATTTATTTCAGATTTATTGAGTTTAAATTCTCCAGCTTCCTTGGTGGGATTTGGATTCTTGTCTCGAGATCATTAGTCCAGGCCTCTAGACTAATATGCTACCATTCCCTTTAAATACATTACTTGGGAAGTTACTTCAATGACGCAATCTACATGCCAGTCTGAAGCAGCCCTTTGAGAAAACTCCTAGCTTTTGATTGCTTCTTCCCAATTCCAAAACATGAATATCTCAAAAGTATGCAAGGGAATGGGTGACAATGCTGTAGGCCCAGTATGTAACTACGTGAAGCAGGGAAGTTACAAGATTGATTCTTAGTCTGCACTGCAACATTTCCAGCAGCCTTAAGTTTACAATGGCACTGGGGAAAACAACCAGAATTCTGGCTTTTAATCACAAGTGAGCACTTTATTTCACAAACAAAATTCCACATGTGAATTACCAACACCAAATATGAACAATGGCCCAACGGAGCTGGTGCAAACCATTCCAATAATCAACACTGCTGGCTATGGGCATATAGCAAAAAACTTTGTTCTAGGCTTAACACCTCAACTTCATTCAGTTTTGAAGATTAAAATGTAAATACAGTCTCATTGGTTATAAATTTAAAATATCAGTTATTCATGTATTTTGTTCACAAAATAGCAGACAATGCAAGATTAAAGACAATGGCTGCTTCTTGTAACTTACATATGTATTTCACGATAGACTCTGAATTAGTGAAGACAATTAGATGGTCCATGAAAATATGGCACCAGCTTTCAAAATAGCATATTCACTGATGAGTGCTCCGACAATGCATATCAAAAGAACTGCATTCATCTCGCTGCCAAATGAGCGCCTTGTGGCAGCAGAACCAGCTTTGTGGAAATGAAGTACGTACAGCGTTGTTACTGAATCAATAATGGAAGAAATCATGGAATGTCAACCAAATGACCTGCCAGGCTCGTTCGTCTGAATGTGACGAGACAAGTCGTCATTTAGGCTTTCCTTTGGGAGGGAGAGAGAAGAAAAATTTGGGAGGGGGAGAAGAAAAAGGAGAAAACTTCACAGCCTGTGAACCAGACTTCTGTACTAACCATTTTACTTTCCCTGTTGGCACACTCCATTCCACTATGTGCTTGTCATCTGAGCAGCTATAGAGGCAATCATTTTCTGGATGCCACCGCACACAATTTACTTTACTGTCATGTCCACCACCCTGAAATGCATAAAAAGACTATAGTTAAGAAATTGTTCAAGGATGATTTTTATAAACACAGGATTTCCAATTTGTGCTGGAACTGCACCGAAAGTGAACACAGCTTGATTTGATTTATTATGACATGTAGTGGTATACAGTGAAAAGTATTGCTTCTTGCACGCTATACAGACAAAAATATGGTGTTAAGCCAAAGCTAGGGTGTAGAGAAAGATCAACTTAATATAAGGTAGGGCCATTCAAGTCTGCTGGCAGCAGAAGTATCCACAATTGGAAAAAAACAATTTTCCTTTTTCCTGAACAAAGGGACTAGCTCTTGAAAAATATAATTTCCCTCAAGTTTCAAAGCACATGCCACTGGTCCTATTCCATCCGCCACCAGTGGGTCAGAAAAACAACTATTAGCTCACTCTGGATGCCAAGGTAACCAGAGTTACTGCTCGCAGTAACTACAGGACAAGAACCAATTCAGATTGCTGAATATCAGGAGGCAAAATGCCTCAATTCGGACCATTCCACAGCACTGCCTAATCCAAATGATAAAATATACTGTTAATGAGTCGAGTCGCCAAGTTTGGTCCCAGGAATATAAACCTATCATTGCATATTTAGTGATACTGGCACCAGGTATCTTTAAACAAAATTTCAAGATCAAATTGAATAACTTCCATGGCTTAAGAAAGTAAGTTGCAGCTGGTTGTATGTAGTGCTTTTCTTGATACGACAAATTTATCTTCTGGGCAAGATAGAAAGAACTGGAACATAAAGTGTTAGTCACACCACAGATATAAAATTCTGAACATATTTTATTGGTGCACTTTTTGGCTACAGCATCCTGAAAATAAACAAATTATTAGGCTATGTAATAATACAAATTTATAGCTGCTCTAAACTTGGAAAATATAGTTCATAGGTCATCTATTAAATGGTTTAATTCAACATCAAACTGATTGGCATGAGTAAAACTCTACTTTTGGTTAAGACTAAGCAGTTCAGTTAATTAGTCGACTCAACACGTTCTGGTAAATGACATTACATGGAATTAAACTGAAGCCAAACGGGCATTTTAATGTATAGATACACATATTAGTGTGCCCCACTCTCCCCATTAATTTTCATCAAGAAAGTATTCTTGGTAACATGTATACCCATCCAATTCTGAAATACCCATCATTTCACCCAATGCAACATTAAAAATCAATATCTTACCAGCTTACTCTGTAGTTCTCCCTTTACTATGCTGTATAACAAGATGCTACCAACCGCTGTACCAATAGCCAATAGATCTAATTCCTCATCACCTTTCACATCTTCTGATCTCCTCTTTTTCGTCTGAGGACCTTCCTGAAAAGGGGAAGAGAAAACAAATTGGGTACTCTTTCACTTGGGAATTTCATGTGCGCTGTTCAAACGATTATTTAACGCGAGATTATTGTCCCCGTTTCCCAACCGGGGTTCAAGTTTAGGTTGGAGCCAAAGCCTTTGGTCATTATAACCCGTTAAGACATTTTGGAAGGATTTCTACTTAGGTGAAAATTTCAAAACTGCGTCCTGCCAGCAAGGAAGAATCTACAGTAACTTCAGCATGTCATCTTTTCACAACACCAGGTTAAAGTCCAACAGGGTTATTTGGAATCACGAGCTTACGGAGCGCTGCTCCTTCATCAGCTCAGTTACTCAATTGATGAAGGAGCAGCGTTCCATAAGCTCGTGATTCCAAATAAACCTGTTGGACTTTAACCTGGTGTTGAGACTTCTTACTGTGCCCACCCCAGTCCAACACCGGCATCTCCACTTCATACCATCTTTTGGATGAGGAAGAATGGAGGAAAAGAGATTGAAGGACTAAGATGGAGAGAACAATATTTCTTGTTAATTTAATCATACAAACATTGGAAATGTCAATCTGTTTTGCCTGCTTTCTCTTTCTTCATCTCCAGACAACCCAAGTCCTGTTGGAGATACACATCCATCTAAGCTAACACAACGAAATGCAGCAACCCCATTGTGTCAGTTTGACTCAGTTGGTACCACTTTCAACTAAGTCCAAGGTGAGCTGAAGTCACAATACAGATTAAACTTGTAGGAACAGATGCATGTGTTTCATTCTTGCACCCAGGAATACTTGGGATGTCTACAGGCCACTTGTAGCTCACTCCCTCCTCCTCCATTTGTAACTTTCTTCCATGCTGCCACAGATAGAGCCCTCCACAATTGCTGTTTTATTCCCAAGGAACGAAGCTATCTTTTGATTCTTTTTGAAAACATTGTTCAATTAAAACTATCCAGGAATGAATTAAAAAGCTAAATGTAAAGATTTGAAGTGGAAAAATCTGAAAGAGCACTGAAGCTCGGCTAGATGTTTTAGAATAGAGATATTCTTAGATTCTATGCCATATACTTTAAAAGCTAAACATTTCCAGTTCTTGTTACTGAAGTGCTATAAAAAGACCCTAATAGGTACATGCATGTACCTGTTGAGTGCGCAGCCTTTGAAATCAGAGAATTAGCCAGAAAAAAAACATGAAAAAAGGAGAGCATGATTCTTCTGTAAATCAGTTGTTATTGCTTTCTGGTAAAACATTTATTCCCTGTTATTTTCAAACCACTAGTCTAGCTTCAATCCAAGTTAAGATCCAAAGAATTATCAAATGAAAAGATAACTGGCAGCAATTCGTGCCAATAAATGATGCAAAAAACAAACAAGAATGGAAGTGCCAAACCAAACAAAATCTGAACACTGAAGCTCAATACTTCAAGATGACTGCTTGAAAAGCTCAGTTCTACTCTCAAATCTATAACCATGGAAAATCCCAGTTATTAGAACACTTCATATGAAGCATGGACCTCAGATTGACACTAAAAGGAGATAGGTTCATAGTAAAACTTAAACAAATGCTATGTTTACATCACTGAAATGTTGATCAGGACACTGAACAAGCCGGGTTACATCAGAACAATGTGAAATTTTAACTGTTTCCCTCTCCAGACCTGCTGATGATTTAGACCATAAGACATAGGAGCAGAATTAGGCCACTCGGCCCATCGAGTCTGCTCCGCCATTCAATCATGGCTGCTATTTTTCTCATCCCCATTCTCCTGCCTTTTTCCCATAACCCCTGATCCCCTTATCAATCAAGAACCTATCTCTGTCTTAAAGACACTCAATGACCCGGCCTCCACAGCCTTCTGTGGCAAAGAGTTCCACAGATTCACCACTCTCTGGCTGAAGAAATTCCTCCTCATCTCTGTTTTAAAGGATTGTCCCTTCAGCCCGAGATGGTGTTCTCTGGTTCTAGTTTTCCCTACTAGTGGAAACATCCTCTCCACGTCCACTCTATTCAGGCCTTGCAGTATCCTGCAAGTTTCAATAAGATCCCCCCCCCACTCATTCCAACTCTTCCCAGCTGCTTTTCTTTCAGATTTCCAGCATTTGCAGTGTTTTGTTTTGGGGTCAATAATATCATTGCGATCAAAGCAGCAAACTGTGGATGCTAGAAATCTGAAATTGAAACCGAAAGTAGAGGAAAAACTCAGCAGAAAAACAGGAGCTGAATCCAACATGACTCCGCTTTAGAACTGGGCACACGGATTTGAAACATTAACTGTTTCCCCTTCCACAACTGCTGCCAGGTCTACTGAGCTTTTTGCAGCATTTTCTGTTTTTATAACTAATATCGCATTGTACTTACACTCAAGAGACAAAGTTGGTTCAAACTGCTTTAAACTGGCATCCACCCATGAAGGGATCCCCAAGGTATTAGCATGAATACAATGTTCTGCATTTGATTTTTGAGCATATTATTTCTGCCAAGCTGACGGGTGACAATTGAGTACATATAAATTAAGCCTGTTTCTGCCACAATAGGGCTTTTTGCTTAGGATAGCAGCTCTCTTTCGAAAGTTCGGATAGTCATTTGGAATGTGTCTATGTGTAGAGTCTTCCAAAGGAGTGTTTGAAACTCTCCGCGAGGTGATGCATTTTGGCAGATTGAACCAGGGCAGGACTTACTCAGTTAATGGTAGGGCATTGGGGAGAGTTACAGAACAAAGAGAGCTAGGGGTACATGTTCATAGCTCCTCGAAAGTGGAGTCACAGGTGGACAGAGCGGTGAAGAAGGCATTCAGCATGCTTGGTTTCATCGGTCAGAACATTGAATACAGGAGTTGGGACGTCTTGTTGAAGTTGTACAAATCATTGGTACGGCCACACTTGGAATATTGTGTGCAATTCTGGTCACCCTATTATAGAATGGATATTATTAAACTAGAAAAGAGTGCAGAAAAGATTTACTAGGATGCTACCAGGACTTGATGGATTGAGTTATAAGGAGAGGCTGGATAGACTGGGACTTTTTTCTCTGGAGCGTAGGAGGCTGAGGGGTGACCTTATAGAGGTCTATAAAATAATGAGGGGCATCAACAAGGTAGATAGTCAATATCTTTTCCCAAAGGTAGGGGAGTCTAAAACTAGAGGGAATAGGTTTACGGTGAGAGGGGAGAGATACAGAAGTGTCCAGAGGGGCAATGTTTTCTCACAGAGGGTGGTGAGTGTCTGGAACAAGCTGCCAGAGGTAGTAGTAGAGGCGGGTACAATTTTATCTTTTAAAAAGCATTTAGATAGTTCCTCACCGCCCCCCCCCCCCTCCCCCGCAGTGTAACTACACTAGAATCTTTGGACTGCAAGTCCAAGTCAACCCAGTCTTCCCCTCCCAGAATTATGGACAAGACAACCAGTGCTGATTAAGTTCCTGGTTACTTAATACCCCATTTTCCAGGAAAAATGCCAGATTTTATATCAGAATATAATTTCCCCATGCACACAGAATTTTACCCATAAAATTCTAATCAAAACCCTCGGGATTTATTAAAACCGCACACCAAAATTGCTGTAAAAACATGTCTTTGATAAATTACTAAATACCCACAACTATAACCTTTGAGAAAGCCTCATGTAACTCCCACCACTCCACCAACCACCCAATAAACTACTTTGTAAAAAACACATCCAGTTCAGCCCCATGAGTCAGAGTTTTACAGTACAAATAGAAGCCCTTCAGCACATCTTACTGCACTGACCATCAGGCACCTATCTGAGTCCCATTTTCCAGCACCTGGTCGGTGACTTTGAATGCTATGGTGTTTCAACTGCTCACCGAAATGCTTAAATGTTGAGGGTCCCCACCTCTACCACCCTTTGAGGCAGTGGATTCCAGATAGCCATCACCCACTGGGTGAAAGTTTTTCCTCAAATCCCCTTCCCTTAAATCTGTGCTTCACGGTTACTGACCCTACGACTAAGGGGAAAAGTTCCTTCTACCCTATGTTCCTCAATTTTGTACACCTCGATCAGGTCACCTCTTGGCCTTCTCTGCTTGAAGGAAGACAGCCTCAGCCGAACCAGCCTCTCCTCAAAGCAGGTTCCACATGTGCACTTGATGATACCCAGCTCTACCTTGTCACTTCACTATGGAATACCAAAGTGCTTTTCTGACATCCAGTCCTGGACGAGTTGTACAGTTTAGGTATTACGCATCGGAAAGCCCTTGATTTCAGCCTTAGCCAGAAACGTCATTCCCAAGCCAACAATTCCAGTCCCTTTCCTGATCTGATTGAAACAGACTATTTTGATCTTACCATCATACTTGACCAGGGCCTGAACATCTCACTTTGTATCCTCTTCATCACTAAAATCGCCTAATCCCACATCTACAATATTACCTGTTTCAACCTACATAGTGCTGAAACTAGCATCGATGCTTGTTACCCGCTGTCAATTATTCCAATGATGGATATCCTACCATCAAACTTGGTTACTGACAGAATCCCTTTATTGCAGTAAAATTACTGAGCCTCACAACAGCCTTACCAAACTTCATTTGGAGCAGTAGGTAGCACAATGGTTAGCACAGCTGCCTCTCAGCTCCAGGGACCTGGGTTTGATTCTCGGCTTGGGTGACTGTCTGTGTGGAGTTTGCACATTCTCCCCGTGTCTGCGTGGGTTTCCTCCAGGTGCTCTGGTTTCCTCCCACAGTCCAAAGGTGTGCGGGTTAGGTTGATTGGCCATGCTAAATTGCCCCTTAAATGTCCCAGCATGTGTAGGGTAGAGGGATTAGCGGAGTAAATGTGTGGGGATAGGGCCTGGGGTGGGATTGTTGTTGGTGCAGACTCAATGGACTGAAAGGCCTCCTTCTGCACTGTAGGGTTTCCATGATTCTAAATAAAGAGCCACTTTGCTGCCTGCATCCTAACTCATAACGTGCCCCATTCATTCCTGTGCTCAATGGCCTTCATTATTTCCCAGCTCACCAGTGCCTCAATTTCAATTTTCAAGTTCAAATCCCTTGATGGCCTTGATTAAACTGTCCTAAAGATGGCTCACAGGAGCACAAACAGACAAGACATACTGAGACACAAAAATAAGATTGAGGTGACCTACAACTTGATCAGAGATAGATTTTAAGCAGCAGGTGTGTGGTGAGAAAGAAATTTACTTTATTTATTAGTGTCACAAGTCGGCTTACATTAACAAGTTACTGTGAAAATCCCCTAGTCGCCACACTCTGGCACCTGTTCAGGCACACAGAGAGAATTTAGCATGGCCAATGCACCTAACCAGCACATCTTTGGACTATGGGAGGAAACTGGAGCACCCGGAGGAAACCAACGCACACAGGGAGAACACGCAGACTCTGCACAGACAGTGACCCACACCAGGAACTGAACCAAGGTGCCCGATGCTGGGATGCAGCAATGCTAACCACTGTGCCACCGTGCCGGCCAAAAGAGAGAGGGAATTCTACTGGATCAGTAGCGAGACAGCTGAAGATAATGCTGTTAATGGTGAGGCCAGAATTATCTTCCCAATATCGTACTGTCCTCCAGCTCAGTGGGGTTGAAACATAGAAAATAGGTGTGTGAGTAGGCCATTTGGCCCATCAAGCTTGCACCACCATTCATAGAACCATAGAATCCCTACAGTGCAGGAGGTGGTATTCGGCCCATCAAGCCTGCACCGACCACAATCCCACCCATGCCCCATTCCCGTAACCCCTCACATTTACCCTGCTAATCCCCCTGACACTAGTGTTAATTTAGCATGGCGAATCAACATAACCCAATATGATGGTTGATCATGCACTTTCGGTATCCCGTCCCCGCTTTCTCTCCATAACCCCTGATCGCTTTAGCCACAAGGGCTACGTCCAATTACCTCTTGAACATATCTAACGAACTGCCCCCAACAGCTTTCTGTGGTAGAGAACTCCACAGGTTCATAACTCTGAGTGAATAAGTTCTTCCTCATCTCAGTCCCGAATGGCTTGCCCCTTATTCTTAGACTGTGACTCCGCGTTCTGCACTGCCCCAACATCAGGAACATCCTTCCCACATCTAACCTGCCCAGTCCCATCAGGATTTTATATGTTTCTATGAGATCCTCTCTCATTCTTCTAAATTCCAGTGAGTACAAGCCCAGTCGATCCAATCTCTCTTCATGTCAGTCCTGCCATTCCGGGAATCAGTCTGGTGAACCTTCGCTGGACTCCCTCAATAGCAACAATGTCCTTCCTCAGACTAGGAGACCAAAACGGCACAGGTATGGTCTCACCAAGGTCCTATATAACTAGTGAGACATCTTTACTCCTACACTCAAATCCTCTTGCTATGAAAGCCAGCATGCCATTAGCTTTCCTCACCGCCTGCTGTACCTACATGACCACCTTCAGTGACTGCTCCACCATGACACCCAAGTCATGTTGCATTTCCCCTTTTCCAAAACTGCCACCATTTAGATAGTCTTCCTTCTTGTTTTTGCCAAAGTGGATAACTTTGCATTTATCCACATTATATTGCATTTGCCAAGTATTTTCCCACTCAGTCAGCTTGTCCAGGTCACTCTGCAGCCTCTTAGCATCCTTCTCACAGCACACACTGACACCCAGCTCAGTGTCATCTGCAAATTTGGATATTACATTCAAATTCCTTTGTCAAAATCATTAATGCATATTGTGAACAGCAGGGGTCCCAGCACTGAACCTGCGGTACCCCACTAGTCATTGCCTGTCACTCTGAAAAAGGACCCGTTTATTCCCAATCTCTGCTTCCAGTCTGCCAGCCAGTTCTCTATCCACATCAATACATTCCCTTTAATTTTGCTCATGGTATTGAACTCATCTGATTCCAGTTGTAGATTTGACTGATAGAATCATAGAACACCCACAGTGCAGTGAGGCGCCATTTGGCCCATTGAGTCTGCACCGACAACAATTCCACCCAGGCCCTATCCCCGTAATCCCACGTATTTACCCTGTTAGGGGCAATTGAGCACGGCCAATCCACCTAACCGGATTTTTTGACTGTGGGAGGAAACTGGAGCACCCAGAGGAAAACCACTCAGACACAGGGAGAACGTGCAAACTCCAGACTCCTGGCCTGTCTTCCAGTTTCTACCTTCAATAAAGTTGAGGTCACCCAACAGATTCTCTTCCCACTCCTGCAGTGTTATCTCTGGTGTCTGCCACGGATTTACCCTTGATCCCCTTCTATTTCTCCCACAGATTGCCCCTTGATGACATTATCCGAAAGAGTCCGTTTTTCTGCGTACACTGATGGCATCCGACCTTGCCACCAGCTCTCTCTCCTCTCCGCTGTCTCTAAATTGTCAGACTGTCCAGCATCGAATACTGGATGAAAAATTTCATCTAACTGAAGAATCTATTGTCTTCACTAAGCCAAAAGCCCTTTCCCCTATTCACGGGTTCCATTCCCCTCTTCTCTTGGCATCACTCAAAGGCTGAACCAGACTGTCTGCAACCTTGGTGGGATATCTGACCCAAAGATGAATTTCCAGTCACACTTTCACTAGAACCGCCTATTTCTACCTCCACAGCATCACCAAACTCCACCCCTGCCTCAGACCATACGCTGCTGAAATCCTCGAGGTCTTCCATTTCTAGATTTGACTGCTGGCCTGTCTCCCAGTTTCAAACTTCTGTAAAGTTAAGCTCTCCCAAAACTCTAGCTGCCCAAATCCTAACTTGCACTAGATCTCATTTATCTGTACACTTGCTGACCTGTTTAGCCAGGTCTTGCTTTTAAAATTCTCATCAAATCCCTCCATGGCCTCAGCTCTCTATCTCTAATTTCCTTCTACACTACCACCTCCAGAGAGACCTGTAGTTTTCCAATTTAACATGCCCAATTTTATTTCACTCCCATCACTGATGACCCTTAGCTCTAAAACCTCCCCAAGATACTACTAAAAAGCTAGATCTTGGACCAAGCTTTGAGACATCTAACTCAATATCTCATGACTTTGTGCCAAATTTTGTCTGTTAACACTCCTGTGAAGCGCCTTGGAAAATTTCAATATGTCATATTGTAGGGTTAGAGATTAATGAACTACGGGCTGGAAAGACTAAGGAGGATTTAAACAAGATAATTTTTAATTTGAATTGTTGGCAGACCAGAAGCCAATGAGTCAGAAAACACAGAAAAGGTGAACAAAATACTGCTAGACTGGAGGCAAGTAGCAATATTTTGGATAAGCCCAAGTTTAGAGAGGTTGAAGATGAGAGAACAGCCCAGAACAGACGAAGAGTTTAGTCTAAAGATCTCAAAATATGGGTGTAGGTTTCAGCAGCATTAGTCATGAAGAATGTATGCAGCTAGAAGCTCATTATCAAATATACTTTTTTTGAGCTGAGAAAAAATGTCAGATCTGAAACATTGTCTTTTTCTCTTTTTACACATGTTCTAAGATTGTGTAATGCCAACATTTTCTGCTTTTATTTCAGATTTCCGACATCACTTTTGCTTTCTTATATTTTTATTTTAGCTTTAAAACTAGCGCTTAACATTCACAGCTTAAAGTTTAATTATTAATGTCAGAAGTAGCTTTACATTAACACTGCAACAAAGTTACTGTGAAAATCCCCTAGTCGCCACACTCTGGCGCCTGTTCGGGTTGACTCAGGGAGAATTTAGCATGGCCAATGCACCTAACCAGCATGTCTTTCGGACTGTGGGAGGAAACCGGAGCAGTTGGAGAAAACCCACACAGACATGGGGAGAACGTGCAGACTCCACACAGTCACCCGAGGCTGGAATCAAACCCGGGTCCCTGGTCCTGTGAAGCAACAGTACTAACCACTACGCCACCATGTTGCCCCTTGCTTGTGGAAATAAGTGAAATATCCAGAGCCAGGTTTTCCTTGATGATGTTAAATTGGAGCTTGCAAATACAAAGAAACATTAAAATTATTAGAAAAAAATGTTAAAACTAGATGTAAATGTCCTCATAACATTATTTTCCCCAAATCTCCTTATTCGGACGATTGTCCCAAGCATTTTCTCTCAAATCTGAAGCAGGCGTGTTTAACGGGTAAACGTAGAGGGTGAAGGATGTGAACTTTCTTCCTCTGGCGGTCCTCACCTGGCATTTAAAGTCAGATTTCAGACAGTTTTTGGCTGGGGTGTGAGGGGAGACCGACCCTCGGATTGCTCACACCAACATTACTCCTAATATTAAAACACAAAGACCCTTCTCCCCCGACCCAAAAACTCACCAGATTGTAGCGGGCACCTATTAAAAAAAAACCTTCGACATGAACCAACGTGGAGAGAACGGGAGCTGGATTTCACTTTTAAATTTTAAAACTTGGACAGGGTTTTTTTTTTAAATTGTGGGGAAATTGTTGGATTTTCTCTGAGGGAAGAAAATAACCCGATTATTTGAGGGAAAGTAAACTCGAAGCGTGGCGGCGGCCTCCCCTCCCGCCCCGGACTCAGGGGCCCCTCGTGTGGGTTAGAGGCCGGACCCAGGGGTGTCGGGAGCCGCATGTGGAGGGAGAGACATCCCGAGGCCGCTCACTACCCCGCTCCCGCTCTGCTGGGCCCGCATCTGCTCCCCGTTGCCCCCTCCCCGGCTCCCCCCGCCGCTGCCCCCTCCCCGGCTCCCCCCGCCGCTGCCCCCTCCCCGGCTCCCCCCGCCGCTGCCCCCTCCCCGGCTCCCCCCCGCTGCTGCCGACGCTGACTAGGCCGCAGCCGGAGCCTGGCACTCACCTGACGGAGGCGCCGCGGGGGAGCCCACGACAAGCAGCTGCAAGTGGCGCTCAGGTGCGAGGAAGGCACGTACTCGTGCCTCAGGCCCCCACCTTGCGTGTTCCACAGGCGGATGCGGCCGTCCGCCCCGGCCGCCGCCAAACATCGGCCGGACCCCGGGGAGAAGGCGCAGCCCCCGCCGCTGCTCTCCGCTCCGCCACCAACCGCCGCCATGCTGCCCCTGGACACGTGGTGGCGAATGCGCAGGCGCGGCGCTGCTGGGGAAGGGCGGGGCCGCCGCATGTCAATCAGCCGCGGGGGCGGGGCACCGGCTGTCAGTCAGCATAGGGGCGGGGCATCGGCTGTCAATCAGAAGAGGTGGCGGGGCCGCCACATGTCAATCAGTAGAGGAGACGGGGCACCGACTGTCAATCAGCAGAGGAGCGGAGCGAGGCTGGGTGACAGACACACACCCTTCCAACACACAGGCCACTCGGCCCTTCCAACCTGCCCCACCATTCAAAGTTTAAAGTTTATTTATTAGTAACAAATAGACTTACATTAATAATGCAATGAAAATACTGTGAAAACCTCCGAGTCACCACACTCCGGTGCCTGTTCGGGTACACTGAGGGAGAATTTAACACAGCCAATGCACTGAACCAGCACGTCTTTCAGACTGTAGGAGGAAACCCACGCAGACACGGGGAGAACATGCAGACGCCGCACAGACAGTGATCCAAGCTCGGGGATCGAACCCAGGTCCCTGGCACTGTGAGGCAGCAGTGCTAACCACTGTGCCACCGTGCTCAACATGATCATGGCTAAACTTCTACCTTTACTCCATACTCCTGTATTCTCCCAAACCGATTGATGCCTTAAAAATCTATCTACTTCCTTCTTAAATGTAATCAGTGACTAGGTTTCTGTGAATTGAATATAATTGATTTATTATTGTCACATGTATTGGGATACAGTGAAATGTGTTGGGGGGAACTTTCCTCTCCAACCCACCACGGGAATCGTAGTGGGCTGGGGGGTGGGGGGGGGGTGGGTGGGACCGTGCAAAGATCTGTTGGCCTTGGGCAGGACTTTCCTTTTTTGGGGTGAACACGGTCAGAAAATCCCGCCCATTGTCTCTTGGACCCTATACAGGCAAAACATACCATTCATAGAGTACAGAGGGGAGAAGGAACGGAGAGAGTGCAGAATGTAGTGTTGCACTTACAGATAAGGTGTAGAGAAAGATTACCTTCATATGAAGTAGGTCCATTCAAAAGTCCAATGGCAGCAGGGAAGAAGCTGTTCTTGAGTCGGTTGGTACATATGGTTTCAAATTCCACAGGTTCACCATCCTCTGAGTGTAGAGGCTTCTCCTCATCTCAGTTCTAAATGGTCTATCCCATATCCTGAGACCATGACCCCTTGTTCTAGATCCCCCACTGTCAGGTGGGCCAGCATCCCTGCATCCAGATGTCCAGCTTTGTCAGAATTGTATACGTTTTTAAACTCCAGTGAATATAGGCCTAGTCGACCCAATCTCTCCTCATACGATAATCCCACAATCCCAGGAATCAGTCTGGTGAATCTTTGCTGCACTTTTTTTATTTGTTCATGGGATATGGCCAGCATTTATTGCTTATCCCTGAGGACACTTAAGAGTCAAGCACAAGGCCCTTCTTAAATTCAAACACTTTGACCAAGCTTTTGGTTATCCCCTACCTAATATCTCTTTATGTGGTTCAGTGGGAGAGCCACGGTGGCATAGTGGTTAGCACTGCTGCTCACAGCACCAGGGACCCGGGTTCAATTCCTGGCTTGGGTCCTTGTCTGTGTGGAGTCTACACGTTCTCCCCATGTCTGTGTGGGTTTCTTCCAGGTGCTCCAGTTTCCTTCCACAATCCAAAAGACATGCTGGTTAGGTGCATTGGCCATAGTAACTTCTCCTGCGGTGTACCTGAACAGGTGTCAGAGTGTGGCAACTAAGGGTCTTTCACAGTAACTTTATTGCGGTGTTAATGTAAGCCTAATTGTGATGCTAAAAAAATAAACTTACAAGTGTCACATTTTGTCTTATAATGTTCTTGTGAAGCACCTCGGGTCATTTCACTACATTATAGGCACTATATAATTTGATTTGATTTGATTTATTATTGTCACGTGTATTGTTTCTTGCGCGCTATACAGACAAAGCATACCATTCATAGAGAAGGAAATGAGAGAGTGCAGAATGTAGTGTTACAGTCATAGCTAGGGTGTAGCGAAAGGTCAACTTAATGCGAGATAAGTCCATTCAGAAGTCTGACAACAGCAGGGAAGAAGCTGTCCTTGAGTCGGTTGATACGTGACCTCAAACTTTTGTATCTTTTTCCTAACGGAAGAAGGTGGAAGAGAGAATGTCTGGGGTGCGTGGGGTCATTAACTATGCTGACTGCTTTGGCGAGGCAGCGGGAAATGTAGACAGAGTCAATGGATGGGAGGCTGGTTTGCGTGATGGATTGAGCTACATTCACGACCAATTGTAGTTTCTTGCGGTCTTGGGCAGAGCAGGAGCCATACCAAACTGTGATACAACCAGAAAGAATGCTTTCTACGGTGCATCTGTAAAATTTGGTGAGAGTCGTAGCTGACATGCCAAATTTCCTTAGTCTTCTGAAAAAGTAGATATAAATTGTTGTAAGTAAAAAAGCCATAAAATGGTAACTGGAAGGACAGTGAACCTAAATTTGTCCAAGTTGTTGCTTAGAGTCGGCATTTAAGAAGAAAGAACATAAAAGTGCAGAGAAATGGGATTAATTGGCTCGAATCGAATAGCTCGCCACCCCTCAATCAAAACCACTACATTCTTCCAGAGTCAAAAACACCACCCACCATCATTACCTGTTGCATCCTGCCACTGAGTCAATTTTAGATTTAACATGCTGTTTCCCATGGATCCTCTGAGCTTTTAATTTTCTGATCAAGCTGCCATGTGGGACCTTGCCAAAAACTTCGTAAAACCTACATAGATTACATCAAACATGCCTTCATCGACTCTTCTTTGGAGATAGTGACCACAATTCGGTGTCTTTTGTTATTGCAATGGAGAGGGATAGGGCCGGACGGCAGGGCAAGGCTTACAATTGGGGGAGAGGTAATTATGATGCGATTAGGCAAGAATTAGGGGGCATAAGATGGGAACAGAAACTGTCAGGGAAAGGCACTGATGAAAAGTGGAACTTTTTCAAGGAACAAATACTGGGTGTCCTTGATAGGTATGTCCCTGTCAGGCAGGGAGGAAATGGCCGAGTGAGGGAACCGTGGTTCACAAAAGAGGTGGAATGTCTTGTGAAAAGGAAGAGGGAAGCTTATGTAGGGATGAGGAAACAAGGTTCAGATGGCTCGACTGAGGGTTACAAGTTAGCAAGGAACGAGCTGAAAAAGGGGCTGAGGAGAGCTAGGAGGGGACATGAGAAGTCCTTGGCGGGTCGGATCAAGGAAAACCCCAAGGCTTTTTACTCTTATGTGAGGAATAAAAGAATGACCAGGGTGAAGTTAGGGTCGGTCAAGGACAGTGGTGGGAACTTGTGTATGGAATCAGTAGAGATAGGCGAGGTGATGAATGAATACTTTTCTTCAGTGTTCACCAAGGAGAGGGGCCATGTTTTTCAGGAAGAGAAGGTGTTACAGGCTAATAGGCTGGAGGAAATAGATGTTCGGAGGGAGGATGTCTTGGCAGTTTTGAATAAACTGAAGGTCGATAAGTCCCCTGGGCCTGATGAAATGTATCCTAGGATTCTTTGGGAGGCGAGGGATGAGATTGCAGAGCCTTTGGCTTTGATCTTTGGGTCCTCGCTGTCCACGGGGATGGTGCCAGAGGACTGGAGAGTGGCAAATGTTGTTCCTCTGTTTAAGAAAGGGAATAGAAATGACCCTGGTAATTATAGACCGGTTAGTCTGACTTCGGTGGTTGGTAAATTGATGGAAAAGGTCCTTAGGGATGGGATTTACGACCATTTAGAAAGATGCGGATTAATCCGGGATAGTCAGCACGGATTTGTGAAGGGCAAATCGTGCCTCACAAATTTGATAGAATTTTTTGAGGAGGTAACTAGGTGTGTTGATGAAGGTAGGGCGGTTGATGTCATATACATGGATTTTAGTAAGGCGTTTGATAAGGTCCCCCATGGTCGGCTTATGATGAAAGTAAGGAGGTGTGGGATAGAGGGAAAGTTGGCCGATTGGATAGGTAACTGGCTATCTGATCGAAGACAGAGGGTGGTGGTGGATGGAAAATTTTCGGACTGGAGGCAGGTTGCTAGCGGAGTGCCGCAGGGATCGGTGCTTGGTCCTCTGCTCTTTGTGATTTTTATTAATGACTTAGAGGAAGGGGCTGAAGGGTGGATCAGTAAATTTGCTGATGACACCAAGATTGGTGGAGTAGTGGATGAGGTGGAGGGGTGTTGTAGGCTGCAAAGAGACATAGATAGGATGCAAAGCTGGGCTGAAAAATGGCAAATGGAGTTTAACCCTGATAAATGTGAGGTGATTCATTTTGGTCGGACAAATTTAAATGTGGATTACAGGGTCAAAGGTAGGGTTCTGAAGACTGTGGAGGAACAGAGAGATCTTGGGGTCCATATCCACAGATCTCTAAAGGTTGCCACTCAAGTGGATAGAGCTGTGAAGAAGGCATATAGTGTGTTAGCTTTTATTAACAGGGAGTTGGAGTTTAAGAGCCGTGGGGTTATGCTGCAACTGTACAGGACCTTGGTGAGACCGCATTTGGAATATTGCGTGCAGTTCTGGTCACCTCACTATAAGAAGGATGTGGAAGCGCTGGAGAGAGTGCAGAGGAGATTTACCAGGATGCTGCCTGGTTTGGAGTGTCGGTCTTATGAGGAAAGGTTGAGGGAGCTGGGGCTGTTCTCTCTGGAGCGGAGGAGATTGAGGGGAGACTTAATAGAGGTTTATAAAATGATGAAGGGGATAGATCGAGTGAACGTTCAAAGACTATTTCCTCGGGTGGATGGAGCTATTACAAGGGGGCATAACTATAGGGTTCATGGTGGGAGATATAGGAAGGATATCAGAGGTAGGTTCTTCACGCAGAGAGTGGTTGGGGTGTGGAATGGACTGCCTGCAGTGATAGTGGAGTCAGACACTTTAGGAACATTTAAGCGGTTATTGGATAGGCACATGGAGCACACCAGGATGGTAGGGAGTGGGATAGCTTGATCTTGGTTTCAGATGAAGGTGACACAACATCGTGGGCCGAAGGGCCTGTTCTGTGCTGTACTGTTCTATGTTCTATGTTCTTCTTGTTATTTCCTAGAAAGTCAATGAATTCCAGGATATTAGTGAAGCAGGGGAACATGGAGGGGACAATGATGTTTCCACAATAATGTCCCTCTCCTGTATAGTAGTGGATGTTGTTATGAGTGTGAGATGTTGTGTTGTAAACTGCCTCTTTTAATTCAAGGTAAAATGGAGCTCCTACTCATTTTGCCCAGTGATAAGCTGATGTGACCTGGTTGCCATGGGGACCCGGAACCCAGGCCAAATCCTATTGAAACCCAAGTGCCATCTTTCACACCTGGACACAAAAAAAAGAGCAGCTGATTTTGGGAACACTATAGACTCTCATATTTACTGACTCAGAGAGAGATAATCCTGGAAAGCGAAACAGAATAACAGCAGCTTTTGTGGTCAACAGGAGAAATTGCTGTTCTCTGTTAACCACCAGGCAGAATGCTGGTGGGAGCTCAGCCTCTGATTGAAGAAATAGAAACTACAGAGATCTAGGGATATTGGTAGATTGGAAGATATTGGAAGGGCAGCATAGTGACACAGTGGTTAGCACTGTTGCCTCACAGCGTCAGAAACTTAGGTTTGATTCTGGCCTTGGGTGACTGTGTGGAATTCTCCCTGTGTTTGCGTGGGTTTCCTCTGGGTGCTCTGGTTTCCACCTATGGTCCAAAGATGTGCAGGTTAGGTGGATTGGCCATACTAAATTGCCCCTTATAGTCCCAAGATGTGTAGGTTAGATGGATTAGCCATGGTAAATGTGTGAGGTTACGTCGATAGGGCAGAGAAGCGGGCCTGGGTAAGATACTCTGTTAGAGGGTTGATGCAGGCTCGATGGGCCAAATGGCCTCCTTCTGTACTGCAGGAATTCTATGATTTGTGGAATTTCTGTTATTTTCAAGGAAGAAAGCATCATAAAGGACTATTATGTCCTCAGGATCTTGCAAAGCACTTCAAAGCCACTTAATTAATTAAAAATATTACAGGCAAAGTACAGGAAAATTGTCCATCGACATAAAGGGGGGGGGGGTTAATCTGTTTAGTGGTATTGGTTGTGGGAGGAGTATTTGGCAGGAAGCTGGGGAACTCCCCTCCTCTTCTTCAAAAATGCCACGAGATATATTACATCCACCTGATCAAGGGCCCTGGTTTAAAATCACAGCTGAAATACTCTGGCAATACAAGACACTCCCAAAACTGCACTGCCTTAAGTGTCCAAGTCCCGGGACTTCATTCAATCATAGAGTGCAGGACAAGAGCCTTCGACCCATTGTCCCAGCATCAGCTCTTCAAAAGAGAAATCCAGTTAGTGCCCATAGCCGTGTTATAAAAAATATTTTTGAAGATTATATCCAAATTGGGCATGGGCAGACAATCTTCTGTGTCAGGGTGGCACGGTGGCAGTGGTTAGCACTGCTGCCTCACAATGCCAGGGACCCGGGTTCAATTCCAGCTTCGGGTCACTGCCTGTGTGGAGTCTACACATTCTCCCCGTGTCTGCATGGGTTTCCTCTGGGTGCTCCAGTTTCATCCCACACTTCAAAGATGTGCGGGTCAGGTGGATTGGCCATGGGAAATTGACCCTAGTGTCAGGGAAATTAGCAGGGTAAATATGTGGGGTTAGGGGATAGGGCCTGGGTGGGATTGTTGTCGGTGAAGGCTTTTCCACTCTCCTCTGCCTTGCACTGCCCAGAGTATTGTGGAAGTGGAGCCAGATTGAGGGCCTCAAGTGGACAATAATTGACCACTTACAGGTCTCAATAGGCCGAAGGGCAGCTAGTATAGTGGGCATCTTACCCACCATCTCCCCGACCCTCCCAACTCACAGGGACCGGGCAAGGAGAGGGTGTGTGAGGGATTGCATGCCAAAATGGGAAGCTGTGATATTTGGCCCCTAGTCACTGGTGGGACCAGAGCCCACACCTTTTTTAAAATTTAAATACTTTGAAATTCTTAATGTCAGCTTATCTCAATTGAAAGCACTCCTGTTTCTATCGGATTTAAATCCTGCTGATCTATAGAAGCAGGAGTGCTTTCAACTCTGATAAGCTGACATTAAGAATTTCAAAGCAATTTAGATTAACAAAAATGGTACAGATGGCACGGTGGCACAGTGGTTAGCACTGCTACCTTACAGCGTCAGGGACCTGGGTTCAATTCCCGGCTTGGGTCACTGTCTGTGTGGAGTCTGCATGTTCTCCCCGTGTCTGCGTCGGTTTCCTCCGGTTTCCTCCCACAGTCTGAAAGACGTGTTGGATAGGTGCATTGGCCGTGCTAAATTGTCCTTCAGTGTACCCGAACATTGTGGCGAATACGGGATTTTCACAGTAAATTCATTGCAGTGTTAATGTAAGCCTACCCATGACACTAAATAAAAGCTTTTAAACTTTAAAAATATGGACAGAGTTGCAGGGTGACACAGATGTGTGGGGTGTGTGGGGTGTGGGGGGTGGGGGGGGGGCGCGCAGCTGGGTGTATGTGTATGGGGTCAGCTGAATAAAGACAGCTCCTTTCTGCATAGCCTGTCTACATGCACACTAAACTCTCCACGTGTCTCCCTCTACACACAGGGGAATGGAGCTGGTCGCTTTCTTATGATGTTGCCGTGTTGAGGAGGAGCTTTGTAAGCGTCTGCTTCCTGCCTGCAAGAAGCAGAGAGAGGTAGGGGATGAAGGTCTTATTCTCCCAGCAGCAGTGACAGTGCAGAGACTCTGGGTTATAATGTAACAGAGAGTAGCTGCCTTTCACTGCGGGGAGAAGCTGCGCTGTGAGGCAGGAAGATGCTGCGCTGTGTGCGAACCCTGTGGCACAGTGCAGACAAGTGCCTGCCCCGGGCACAAGCTAAACGCTGTTCCCCTCCTCTGTGCCTCGGTGCCGGGCTAACCTGCAGCAGGCGCCCGCTAACGCTCAGCTCCATCCCTCCCAGCCCAGGGGGTGGAGATGAAGGGGACAGGGAAGGATCCGAGCCGGGACTAGAGGAGGGAACTGGCCAGGGTCATCCAAGATTGGCACCCACCCCACCCTGGCCCCTGCCACCCAGGAGACGCTCCCTGTCACCCCTGGAACGGGTCAGCCGCCTGATCCCCCACCAGATGTTGTCCCAGGAGGTGTTGCAGCAGCTGGAGCAGGAATCTGGGGGTTACGACGCAGTGTCTGTCCCCACAGGGTCGCCTGCAGCCCCTGGGGGAAGCTGGCACCTGGGCCAGGAGGAGGACTATGGCCAGGGGGTGACCGCCTCCCAGCCGGAACCCCCAACCGAAGAGGTGCCCTTCAAAATTGGGGACGTGGTGCTGGTGGAGTTCCGCAGGAGGCGTCGCTTGGAGATGCGAAAGATGTTCAGTTTGGTGGCGGGTGGGAAGTTGCACAGTAAGTGGGGTACCCTTAGCCACCAGGAAGTACTGGGGAATCTCCCTGGCCAGGTATTCAAGACTTCCACTGGCTTTGAGTTTCTCATGAGAAGACCATCCCTGGAGGAGTTTGTGTTGTTGATGAAGAGGGGACCAGCCATTTCTTATCCAAAAGTATGAAGCGCTTTTATTATTACATTTTTAAAAACTCAGTTGTTCACCTGTAAAGATTCAATTATAAAAGATAGAAAACAAATCAGTTTTTGATTTGATTGATTATTGTCACATGTATTAGCATATAAGTATTGTTTCCTGCACACTATACAGACAAAGCATACCGTTCATAGAGAAGGAAAGGAGAGTGCAGAATGTAGTGTTACAGTCATAGCTAGGGTGTAGCGAAAAATCAACTTAATGCAAGGTAGGTCCATTCAAAAGTCTGACAGCAGCAGGGAAGAAGCTGTCCTTGAGTTGGTTGGTACGTGACCTCTAACCTTTGTATCTTTTGCCCGAAGGAAGAACGTGGAAGAGAGAATGTCCGGGGTGCGTGGGGTCCTTAATTATGCTGGCTGCTTTACCGAGGCAGCGGGAAGTGTAGACAGAGTCAATAGATGTGAGGCGTGATGGATTGGGCTACATTCACGACCCTTTGTAGTTCCTTGCGGTCTTGGGCAGAACAGGAGTCGTACCAAGCTGTGATACAACCAGAAAGAATGCTTTCTATGGTGCATCTGTAAAAGTTGGTGAGAGTCGTAGCGGACATGCCAAATTTCTTTAGTCTTCTGAGAAAGTTAGAGGCGTTGGTGGGCTTTCTTATCGATAGTGTTGGCACGTCACTGTCACTTTGACGTAAATGCTCATTTTCAACTTTTAAAATTTTGAAAATGAACAGGATTAAATCAGCACCCCACAATAAGAGTGATAATTGTTGGCCTCGCCTCTGAGAAAGGGTCAGTTTTACAGAATTATAATTCCCTGGAATTTAGCAGATTTGTCATTGTGTTCACAATGTTCAGGGAAACAAATATGGTGGATAGAGAGAATTTATTCCCCGCTGGTCAGTGAGTCTAGAATTCAGGGGCATAGGGCGGGATCTTATGGCCTTACTCGTCCCGAAACCATAAAATCCCGCCCAAGGTCAATGGACCTTTCCGTTGTCTGCTCCTCGCCCACTCCGATTCCCGTGGCAGGCGGGGGGCAGTAGAATTTTGGCCATCGTCTAAAAATTAGAGGCAGATCCTTCTGGGTTTTTTTAGCATGTGCCGTAATCACCAAGCCAGCGAAGCTCTCTGAGCTCTCTGCTAAATTTCCTTTTTATTCATTTGTGGGACATGGGCGTCGCTGGCTGGCCAGCATTTATTGCCCATCCCTAATTGCCCTTGTTCAATAGGCAGTCGTTGTGGCTCTGGAGTCACATGTAGGCCAGACCAGGTAAGAATGGCAGATTTCCTTCCCTAAAGGACATTTGTGAACCAGATGGATTTTTCCAACAATCGACAATGGTTTTATGGTCATTAGTAGATTCTTAATTCCAGATTTTTTTTATTGAATTCAAATTTCACCATCTGCTGTGGCGGGATTCGAACCCAGGTCCTCAGAACATTAGCTGAGTTTCTGGATTAATAGTCTAGCGACAATACCACTGTGCCATCGCCTCCCCTTTGTCGGGGGCAGTCTTGGGGTGCAACACAGAGGCAGTCCGGGTTCCCTGCAAGACCCCACTAGTGCCGCCAAAAGAGAAAATGCTGGAAAATCTCAGCAGGTCTGGCAGCATCTGTAAGGAGAGAAAAGAGCTGACGTTTCGAGTCCAGATGACCCTTTGTCAAAGCTAAAAGGCACAGAAAGTGGGAGATATTTATACTGCAGGGTGAGGGAATGAAAGATGAGTCATAGCCGGAGAAACAAGGGGAGAGAGAATAAAGGGTGTGAATGGGCAAACAGCAGAGAAGCTGTAAGCTGTGACAGATGAAGATGTAGTGGGCAGTGGGGGGAGCGCTGTGGAAAAGATGGGACAGGGGGAGAATGTAGAAAAGGGAAAGCGGGGGGAGAAAAGGTAAGGGAAGGGGGATGAAGTAGGGGGAAAGAGTTGGGGGGGGAAGAAAAATGAAGAAAGACAATAAAGAAATAAAAGGTAGAAATGGCGGCACGGTAGCACAGTGGTTAGCACTGCTGCTTCACAGCTCCAGGGACCTGGGGTCGATTTCCGGCTTGGATCACTATCTATGTGGAGTTTGCACATTCTCCTCGTGTCTGCGTGGGTTTCCTCCGGGTGCTCCGGTTTCCTCCCACAGTCCAAAGATGTGCGGGTTAGGTTGATTGGCCATGATAAAACTGCCCCTTAGTGTCCTGAGATGCGTAGGTTAGAGGGATTAGTGGGTGGATATGGGGTAGGGCCTGGGTGGGATTGTGGTCAGTGCAGACTCGATGGGCCAAATGGCCTCTTTCTGCACTGTAGGGTTTCTGTGAGAACAGTAAAAAAATTAAATAAAATGAATGAACACAAAGGGAACCAAGGTGGGGTAGAGCAAATCATCTGAAGTTGTTAAATTCGATGTCCAGGAATGCCCACTTGTGCCGATTTTCTGTACAAAGGTCTTGGTCAGTGTGGAAACGGTTGAGGAGTGCCCAATGTTGACGTGGCAAATTGATGCCAGGTGGTCGGGCTGTGTGATCTGTGGTGAGGAAGTGGTTTTTAATGGTGGCATGTTCATTCTATTTCTGCTGCCATAAGGCCTCTGCTGTTCTTCCTTGGCAAAGTGGTCTTAGCCAAACTGGCGTGATTGGCAGGCGGATTGGTACGGTCCTTGTGTAGCGGCAGGCTTGGATGGATGTAAACCTTCTCCAGGAGCTTACTTGTGACAATCTCCCTCCTTATTTGAGGGAGTGGGATGTTGCTCAGGACTGGGAGCCAGGGGAGTTGAGCTGATAGCAAAGTACCCAAGGTGATACACATTGTAGTGTTGAGCTGGATATCTACGAGACTGGTGTGGGATGAGTTGTACCATACTGGTACACAGTGCTCTGCAGGCGAGTAGACGAAGACAAAAACTGAGGTATGAAATTAGGAAATGTTCCTTCACACAAAAGGTGCTGGAAGTTTGGAACTCTTCTGCAAATGGCAATTAATGCTAGGTCAATTGGTGGATTATTGTTAACTAAAAGTTTTAAAGGCAGGAGTATGGTGCAGTGTCGCAGATCAGACATGATCTCACTGAATAGTTGAACAGTTTTGAGGGGCTAGGTGGCCTACTCCTGTTCCCATGTTCCACTGAGAAGGACAGCTAAACTGCTCCCAGACCTTTGTCCACTCCAAAGATGTGCAGGTGAGGTGGATTGGCCGTGCTAAATTGCCCCTTAGTGCCCCAAGATGTGTAGGTTCGGGGGGTTAGCGAGGTAAATACTTGGGGTTGCGGAGAACAGGTCTGGGTGGAATTCCCCTCAGTGTCAGGGGGATTATGTGAGGTTACAAGGATAGGGCCTGGGTGGGATTGTTGTCGGTGCAGACTCGATGGACCGAATGGCCTCCTTCTGCACAGTAGGAATTCTCTGATTCTATGATCTGCCTGTAGAATATGTGTGTGATAGATAGTAAAAATGAGTTGGAGCTCCACAAGATTTCACTTTAGGCACTTTTTTATTGTCATGAGTCCCTTGAAGGGGAACAATGCTGAAATGGAGACTCCTGACCAAGTTATAGAGTCATAGAGCACAGAAACAGGCTCATCAGCCCACCATATCTATGCTAACCATCAAATACCAATCTGTACTAATCCTATTGACAAGCACTCTATCCACAGCCTACTATGTCTTGGCAATTTAAGTGCTCGTTCAGATGTTTCTTAAATGTTCACCTCTGGGTGAAAAAAAATTTCCTCAGATCCCCTCTAAACCACTTACACCTCACCTTTAACCTATGTCCTCTGCTCTTAGACACCTCTGCCACAGATTTACTCTATCTTTGTCTCTCAGAATTCTGTATACCTCTATCAGATCCACCCTCAGCCTCCTCTGCTCAAGGGAAAACAATCCCAGCCCATCCAGTCTCTCCTCATAGCTGAAACTTTCCATCCCAGGCAACATCCTGGTGAATCTCCTTTGCACCCTCTCCAGTGCAATCATGTCCTTCCAATAGTGTGGCAACTAGAACTGCAGATAATACTCCATCTGTGGCCTAACCAATGTTTTATAAAGTTTACCAAGAATACCAAGAATAGTTTACCAAGGAACTCTGTTCCTATATTCTATGCCTTAGCTAATGCAGGCAAGCATTCCGTATGCCTTCTTCACCATTCTATCCACCTGTGCTGCCACCTTCAGGGATCTGTGCACTTAGACACCAAGATCCCTTTGTTCCTCAATACTCCCCAGGGATTTACTGTTCATTTTGTATATCCTCCCCTTTTTAGACCTCTCAAAATTCATCACCTCACACTTACCAGGATTAAATTTCATCTGCCATTGCTCTACCCAATTTACCAACTGATCAGTATCAGTCTGTAGCCTAAGACTGTTCTCCTCACTATCAACAACACCACCAATTTTCATGTCATCTGCAAACTTACTAATTATACCTTCTACATTCACAACCAAGTTGTTACTGTATATAACAAACAGCAAGGGTCTCAGCATCGATTCCCTGTGGTACACTGCTGGTCAAAGGCTTCCAATCTCAAAAGCAGCCCTCCACCTTCACCCTTTTCATCCTATTAACAAGCCAATTTTGGATCCAAGTCCCATCAGTATCGAATAGAAACGTGGGGAAGTTTTGCTGCTGTTGTTGAGACCAAATCTGGAATGAGTGCAATTTTGATCCCCTTACTTGAGAAAGGATATAATTGCATTAGAGTTCAGGGAAGGTTCACTCAACTGATTCATGGGATGAAGGGGCTAACATATGAGGAAATGTTACATAAAAACATAGAAGATAGGAGCAGGAGGAGGCCATTTGGCCCTTTGAGCCTGCTCCGCCATTCATCACGATCATAGCTGTGATCTTAATAGCCTAATCCTGCTTTCCCCCCATAACCTTCGATCCCATTCGCCCCAAGTGCTATATCCAGTCGCCTCTTGAATACATTCAATGTTTTGGCATCAACTACTTCCTGTGGTAACGAATTCCACAGGCTCACCGCTCTTTGGGTGATGAAATGTCTCCTCGTCTCCGTCCTAAATGGTCTATCCTCAGACTGTGACCCCTGGTTCTGGATACCCCCAGCATCGAGAACATCCTTCCTGCATCTACCCTGTCTAGTCCTGCTAGATTTTATAAGTCTCTATGAAATCCCCCCTCACTCGGCTGAACTCCAGTGAAAACAATCCTAGCCTAGTCAATCTCTCCTCATACATCAGTTGGACAGTTTGGGCCTGTATCCATTGGAGTTTAGTAGACTGAGAGGTCACCTTACTGAAAGATATAAAATTCTGAGCGAACTTAACAGTGTGGATGCTGAGAGGTTGTTTCCCCTGATGGGAGCGACTAGAACCACAGTAAGGGGCACAGTTTAAAAATAAGAGCTTTCCCACTTAAGACATAGATTAAGAGAAATGTTTTCTCTCAGAGGGTCGTTCGTCTGTGGAATTCCCATCCCGAGAGAGCAGTGGAGGCAGGGTCATTGAATATTTTTAAGGCTGAGTGAGTTAGATTCCTGATTAAGAAGGGAGTCAAAGGGGGTAGACAGGAAAGTAGAGTTGAGGTCACAATCAGATCAGCCATGATTTTATCAAATGGCAGAGCAGGCTCGAGGGGCCGAATGGTCTACTTCCTGCTCCAAATCTATATGGTTGCATGGTACAGAGAAGCGCAGAAAACCTCCTCAGCCGTGAGATTGCTATCAGAAATCCAAAGTTAAAAATCAAATAGAAAAGCAAGAAATACTGAAATCAAGAGAGTCGTCCCAAAGAACAATATTTACAGAAATCTAGGCCTTATCCCCTAACCCCATGTATTTACGTCACTCATCCCCCTAACCTACGCATCCCAGGACACTAAGGGGCAATTTAGCATAGCCAATCCACCTAACCTGCGCATCTATGGAGTGTGGGAGGAAACTGGTGCACCCGGAGGAAACCCAGACATCAGAGAATGTGCAAACTCCACACAGAGTCACTCAAGGCCGGAATTGAACCCAGGCGGCACGGTGGCACAGTGGTTTGCACTGCGGCCTCATAGCGCTGGGGACCCGGGTTCGATTCCCGGCTTGGGTAACTGTATGGAGTCTGCACACTTTCCCCATGTCTGCGTGGGTTTCCTCCGGGTGCTCCGGTTTCCTCCCACACTCCATAGATGTGCAAGTTAGATGCATTGGCCACGCTAAATTCTCCCTCAGTGTACCCGAACAGGCACCAGATTGTGGCGACTCAGGGATTTCCACAGTAACTTCATTGCAGTGTGAATGTAAGCCTACTTGTGACACTAATAAATAAACCTAAGATCCCTGGTGCTGTGAGGCAGCAGTGCTAAGCACTGTGCCACCGTGCCACAAGAAATTTACAAATGTCTTCCAAAATTCCTACATTAAATAGCAAACAACCTCAAAGTGATTTTGGGTTTACTGATAGGAAAGTGAATTTATGGCTGAGAAGGACAGACAAGCTTCAGCTCAGCAGCAGAATGTTGTGGATGATTCTTTATTTCATGGGATGCAAACGTCGCTACCAAGGTCAGCATTTATTACCCATCCCTATTTTCCCCTTCAACTGAAGGGCTTGCTCATCCATTTCAGAGGGTAGCTCAGAGCCAACCAAGTTGTTGTGGCTCTAGTGTCTCATAAAGGCCAGACCAGGTAAGGGCGGCAGATTTCCTTCCTTAAAGGACATTTAGTGAACCAGGTGGGTTTTTCCGACAATCACTGATAGTTTCATGGTCACCGTTACTGAGAAAAGCTTTCAGTTCCAGATTTTATGAATTGAATTTAAATTCCACCAGTGGTCGTGGTGGGATTTGAACCCATGTCCCCAGATCATTAGCCTGGGCAGTTGCACCATTGCACCACTGTCTTCTCCTAATGATCATAGAATCATAGAATCACTACAGTGCAAAAGGAGGCCATTTGACCCATCGAGTCTGCACTGACCACAATCCCACCCAGGCCTTATTCCCGTAACCCCACATATTTACCCTGCTAATCCCCCTGACACTAGGGTCAATTTAGCATGGCCAATCAACCTAACCCACACATCTTTGGACTGGGGGAGGAAACCAGAGCACCCAGAGGAAACCCACACAGACACGGGGAGAACATGCAAACTCCACACAGACAATGACCTGAGGCCAGAATTGATCCAGGGTATCTGACGCTGTGAGGTAGCAGTGCTAACCATTGTGCCACCGTGCTGCAGGGTACTGTACCATACCGTAGGGTAATAATCAGTCAATTGTACAGTGAGAAACGCCATAGGGGATGTGTTAAATCATTCTAAATATTCTGTGATCCTTCTGTCTGGGATATGTGTTCCATCTCCCAATTCAGTTTGAAAACTTCAGTATCCCCAAAGTTTTTTGTTTAGTTATTCATGGGACGCGGGTGTCGCTGGCTGGCCAGCATTTATTGCCCATCCCTAGTTCCCCTTGAGAGGGCTCTGGAGTCACATGTAGGCCAGACCAGGTAAGGACGGCAGATTTCCTTCCCTGAAGGACATTAGTGAACCAGATGGGTTTTTTCGACAATGCTTTCATGGTCGTCAGTAGATTCTTCATTCCAGATATTTTGTATTGAATTCAAATTCCACCACTTGCCTTGGCGGGATTTGAACATGGGTTTAGCTGAGATTTTTGATTAGTTTCTGGATAGTCTAGCGATAATATCTAGCCATTGCCTCTCCTTATTCAGTCATTCTCAAACTTTCTTTTCCTCCCCTTTCTGCCTCGTCTAGGACATCAGTGCCATGTTGATGATGATGGATGTTAATAGTGGCGACTGTGTCTTGGAGTCTGGTTCAGGATCTGGGGCAATGACACTGTTTCTGTCCCGAATAGGTAATGTCTGCGTCAGCTTACCGATAGAAACTGAATGGCTGTGAATACCTTGTACAACTCTGCGCTGCCAAAACAATTTATTAGCATGCTTGAAAGAAATATTCACTGCGTTGCTGGCACTGGACTTACTTGCTATATTTCAATACAGTGAAAATTAACCTTAAACCAATTTGCTTAATATTATTACAAAAGTAAAATATTGGAAACCTGAAACAATCAGCCCAAAATGTTAACTTTGTTTCTCCCTCCATAGATGCTACTGAAGTGTTGAGTATTTTCAGCGTATTCTGTTCCTATTGCTCAATATTACGCTTTAAATTCATCAGTCAGCTTGGCCTCCACCACCAGTCACAGATCTGTCCCGACTATTACTTTTGCTGCAATGTCTTGTAGCTCAATTGTTCTCTGCAGACAGAACCTAAGATTGGATAGGATGCATCTTATAGTGGTACAGTTTATTTTGATTTGATTTATTATTGTCACATGTATTAACATACAGTGAAAAGCATTGTTTCTTGCGCGCTATACAGGCAAAGCATACCGTTCATAGAGAAGGAAACGAGAGAGTGCAGAATGTAGTGTTGCAGTCATAGCTAGGGTGTAGACAAAGATCAACTTAATGCAAGGTAGGTCCATTCAAAAGTCTGACAGCAGCAGGGAAGAAGCTGTTCTTGAGTCGGTTGGTACGTGACCTCAGACTTTTGTATCTTTTTCCCGATGGAGGAAAGTGGAAACGAGAATGTCTGGGGTGCGTGGGGTCCTTAATTATGCTGGTTGCTTTGCCGAGGCAGCGGGAAGTGTAGACAGAATCAATGGCTGGGAGGCTGGTTTGCGTGGTGGATTGGTTTGCGTGATGGATTGGGCTACATTCACGACCTTTTGTAATTTCTTGCGGTCTTGGGCAGAGCAGGAGCCATACCAAACTGAATTAAAGGAAATGAAGAAATGCTGAAAATCCATATGTTGTATTACATTGTTAAAATGTGTCTAAGCACTGGCTGAAGTGAATTGCCCTTCAGATACCCAGGGAATGCTCTGGAGACCCGGGTTTGAATCCCACCAGGGTAGATGGTGAAATTTAATTCAATAAATATCCGGAATTAAAAATCTAATGATGACCATGAAACCATTGTCGATTGATGTAAAAACCCATGTGGTTCACTAATGCCCTATAGGGGAGAAAATCTGCTGTCTTAACATATGATGTGACCAACATGAATGTGGATAACTCTTAAATGCCCTCTGAAATGGCCATACAAGTCACTTAAGGGCAATTAAAGATGGGGAACAAATCGCCCAGCCAGCGATGCCCGCATCCCATGAAAAATAAGTACATTTGGGGATTGCCATTGACCAGAGAGTGAACTGGAACAGCCACATAAATACAGTGGCTACAAGAGCAGATCAGAGGCTGGCAATTTTGCAGTGGGTAAATTGCCTTTCAAGTGTTCTCATTGCTATTGTATGGGTAGAAATAGGTATACTGCAAAACGTCACATTCTCACCAAAGGTCTTACAGAATTCGGGGCGGCACGGTAGCACTGTGGTTAGCACTGCTGCCTCATAGCGCCAGGGACCCGGGTTCAATTCTGGCCTCTGGTCAGTGTGTGTGGAGTTTGTACGTTCTCCCCATGTCTGCGTGGGTTTCTTCCCGCTGCTCCGGTTTCCTCCCACAGTCCAAAGATGTGCGGGTTAGGTGGATTGGCCATGTTAAATTGACCCTAGTATCAGGGGAATTAGCAGGGGAAATATGTGGGGTTACGGGAATAGGGCCTGGGTGGGATTGTGGTTGGTGCAGACTCGATGGCCAAATGGCCTCCTTCTGCACTGTAGGGATTCTATGATTCTATGAATTCGCTGTGATTATGCTGTACATGGCTGTACAAACTTTAATTAAATCACTATTTCTTCATAAACGACACACATACCTACAATATCAAAGAAAATAATACTGAGATGCACGCTGGAAGGAAAGATCAGGCAAGGACTTTTTACATTAAATGGCAAATCTCCTGAAGGAACTGAAAAAGTTAAACAGAAGTTTTAAATTTATTTTTGACCTTCTATGGACATCCCAAAACTCTTTATAGCCACTGAGGTGCTTTGGAAAGGTAATAATTGTTGTGCTTTAGGTAACTCAGCATCCAACTTGTTCGCAACAAGCTGTCTATAAACAGTAATCAGACGATGAGTGGATTTTCTGTTCCTGTGGTTGAAGGATATACATTGGCCAGGGCAACGGGAGGCCTCCCATTCCCTTCTTCAGTGCTCCCTCAGTCCCCCCACTGTCAGCATCCTTAAGGTTACCATAGACCAGAAACTCATCTGGACTCACCACATAAACACAGTGGCTACAAGAGCAGGTCGGAGGCTAGGAATAGTGAGGCGGGTACCCGTCTCCTGACTCCCCAAAGCCTATCCAACACCTACAAGGCATAAGTCAGGAGTGTGATGGAATACTCCTCACTTGCCTAGATGGGTACAGTTCCAAGAACTGCCTCAAGAGGCTCGACACCACATCCACAATCACTCCCTCCATCACCGACGCTCAGTAGCAGCATTGTACTATCTACAAGATACACTGCAGCAATTCATCAAAGATCCTTAGACAGCACCTTCCAAACCCACGACCACTTCCATCTTGAAGGACAAGGGCAGCAGATACATGGGAACAACACCACCTGCAAGTTCCCCTCCAAGCCACTCACTACCCTGACTTGGAAATATATTGCTGTTCCTTCGCAGTCGCTGGGTCAAAATCCTGGAATTCCCTCCCTAACGGCATTGTGGGTCAACTCACAGCACGAGGACTGCAGCGATTCAAGAAGCAGCTCACCACCACCTTCTCAGGAGCAACCAGGATTGGGCAATAAATGCTGGCCAACCAGCGACGCCCATGTTCCACAAAGGAGAGGGACATGTTGACTGGTAGTGTCTCCGAGAGATGTGTTGACCCGTTAGAAAAAATCTCAATTACAAGGGAGGAAGTGTTAGGTTTTTTAGGAAACATTAAGACGGACAAATCCCCAGGGCCGGATGGCATCTATCCTAGACTCCTCAGGGAGGCGAGAGATGCAGTTGCTGGGCCTCTAACAGAAATCTTTGTCTCTTCACTGGACACAGGTGAGGTCCCAGAGGATTGGAGGATAGCAAATGTGGTTCCGTTATTTAACAAGGGTAGCAAGGATAACCCTGGTAATTATAGGCCAGTGAGCTTGACATCCGTGGTCAGGAAATTGTTGGAGAAGATTCTTAGAGATAGGATATATGCGCATTTAGAGCTGAATAATCTCATTAGCGATAGACAGCTCGTTCTTGTACGAGGGAGGTCATGCCTCACAAATTTGGTTGAGATTTTTGAGGAGGTGACAAAAACGATTGACGAGGGAAGAGCCGTGGATGTCGTCTACATGGATTTTAGTAAAGCGTTTGACAAGGTCCCTCATGGCAGGCTGGTGCAAAAGGTTAAATCTCACGGGATAAAAGGTGAGCAAGCTAGATGGGTGGTGAACTGGCTTAGCCATAGAAGGCAGATGGTAATAGTGGAGGGGCCTTTTTCCGGTTGGAGGTCTGTGACTAGTGGTGTTCCGCAGGGCTCTGTACTGGGACCTCTGCTGTTTGTGATACATATAAATGATTTGGAGGAAGATGTAGCTGGTGTGATCAGTAAGTTTGCGGACGACACAAAGATTGCTGGAGTTGCGGATAGTGATGAACATTGTCAGAGAATACAGCAGGATGTAGATAGGCTGGAACATTGGGCGGAGAAATGACAGATGGAATTTAATCCAGATAAATGCAAAGTGATGCATTTCGGTAGATCTAATGTAACGGGGAGCTATACAATAAATGGCAGAACCATCAGGAGTATAGACACACAGAGGGACCTGGGTGTACAAGTCCACAGATCCTTAAAGGTGGCAGCACAGGTGGAGAGGGTGGTGAAGAAGGCATATGGCGTGCTTGCCTTTATTGGACAGGGCATAGAATATAAAAGTTGGCATATGATGTTGCGGCTGTAAAGAACGTTGGTTAGGCCACATTTGGAATACTGCGTCCAGTTCTGGTCGCCACACTACCAGAAGGACGTGGAGGCTTTGGAGAGAGTACAGAAAAGGTTTACCAGGATGTTGCCTGGTATGGAGGGTCTCAGCTATGAGGAGAGATTGGGTAAACTGGGGATGTTCTCCCTGGAAAGACGGAGGATGAGGGGCGACTTAATAGAGGTGTATAAAATTATGAAGGGCATAGATAGGGTGAACAGTGGGAAGCTTTTTCCCAGGTCGGAGGTGACGAACACAAGGGGTCACGGGTTCAAGGTGAGGGGGGGCAAGGTTCAACACAGATGTCAGGGGGACGTATTTTACACAGAGGGTGGTGGGGGCCTGGAATGCACTCCCAAGCAAGATGATTGAGGCGGACACGCTGGGATCGTTTAAGACTTATCTAGATAACCACATGAACAGACTGGGAATAGAGGGATACAAACGAATGGTCTAGTTGGGCACATGAGCGGCACAGGCTTGGAGGGCCAAAGGGCCTGTTCCTGTGCTGTATTGTTCTTTGTTCTTTGAATGACTAAAATAAAGTACAATGTTGGAGTTCCAGCCTCGATTGAGTTTCTGATGTCGGACTTGAACCTGCGAACTTCTGCTTGGTGTGGATAAAAGAAAGGTAAGAAGTTTAACAACACCAGGTTAAAGTCCAACAGGTTTATTTGGTAGCAAATGCCACTAGCTTTCGGAGCGCTGCCCCTTCGTCAGGTGGAGTGGAGAAATGCTCACAAACAGGGCATACTGTTGTTAAACGTCTTACTGTGTTTACCCCAGTCCAACGCCGGCATCTCCACATTAAAAGAAACGTGACAGACTGATGCAGTGGTGATGGCACAGTAGAGGGAGCTGAAGCACAGTCGAGGGAACTGTTCTGCCTTTACTTAATCTGCGAATAGTTGATGCTGTACTGACATTGGCCACCCAACGTTCTAAATTCACCATTCTCACACTCAAACATCACTCATCTTTAAGTTAAAAAATGTTTATAATCAGAAAATGAAGATACCCCAGTGTTAAGCCTGTTGAATAACTATTTCCAACTTTGATAATCCAAAATTCACAAAAGATTTTTCAAGAAAATTGCTAACAACCAAACGTGCCCTTGTAAAATAATTTGTATTGATTACATTTCTCTCTCCATACTGCAAAACCTCTGTTTAACTCCGTAACAACAAGGTACCACGCATCAAACTAATTCATTGGGCGGGATTTTCCACCCTCGCTCACCCCAAAACCGGAAAATCCTGCCCGATGGACCTTTGCATGGTCCGCCCCCCGCCCGTTACAATTCCCATGGCGGGCAGGATGGGAAAATTCCGGTCATTGTGTGATTTTAAAATTCTCATCCTTGTTTTCAAATCCCTCCAGAGCCTACGCCTCCCTCGCTCTGTAATGTCCTCCAGCCTCACAACCCTACAAGATATCTATGGATCATCTAATTCTGGTATCTTGATTAACCCCAGTTTTAATTGCTCCCACCATTGGCGGCCGTGCCTACAGTTGCCGAGGCCCCAAGTTCTGAAATACCTTTGCTACACCTCCCTGTCTCTCTACCTCACTTTCGTCCTTTAAGAACTCCTTGAAAACTACCTCTTCGACCAAACTTTTGACCATTTTTCTTTATTCATTTGTGGGACATGGGCGTCACTGGCTGGCCAGCATTTATTGCTTATCCCTAGTTGCCCGAGGGCTGTTGAGAGTCAACTGCATTGCTGTGGCTCTGGAGTCACATGTAGGCCAGATGGTAAGGACAGCAGATTTCCTTCCATAAGGGACATTCGTAAACCAGATGGGTTTTTCTGACAATCGACAATGGTTTCAAGGTCATCAGTAGATTCTTAATTCCAGATTTCTTTTTTATTGCATTCAAATTCCACCATCTGCTGTGGCAGAATTCGAACCCAGGTCTCCAGAACGTTAGCTGAGTTTCTGGATTAATAGTCTAGCGATAATACCACTGTCCTAATCTCTCTGTTTGTGGCTCAGTGTCAGATTTTATTCCTGTAAAGCACTTTGGGTATTCTATTATCTTAAAGGTACTATGTAAATAAAGGTTGTTGTTGTGTATTGAAGACTTTGAGTTCTCTGTGAGTTGCCAAGTTTCTCTTACAGCAACTTGCAGGAACTGAATCAGTCATGTCTTTTCCAACTCCACGTTGTTGGTTTAGAAACACAGAAATTCAAACAAAAATGCATTTTTAAAATTAACATAAATAGGAATTTTAACTTTTGTTTATAGAATTCCAGATGAAAAGAGGCTTTTTAAAATTGCACTTTTCTCTTTGCTGGTGCTTCCTGAAGGTTCAGTGCGAGAAGAAGCTGCAACTAATGTGGAACTGAATCTTAAAACTCAAAAGAGAATTCATTTAAGGAATATATTTTTTAAAATGTATTCTTTCACGGGATGTGGGCATCGCTGGCTAGGCCAGCATTTATTGTCCATCCATAGTGACCCCTGAGAAGGTGGTGTTGAGCCGCCGCCGTCTTGAACTGCTACAGTCCATGTGGTGTAGGTACAGCCACACTGCTGTTAGGGAGGGACCCCTTCGGAAGGCCGCTGCCCTAGACTCGACATGTATGCTCAAGCCCTCAGGAGATGAATCAATGCCAGATTCATCAGCCGCACTCACAAGACAGCCCCGAACGTCAGCCAAGCACAACGCAACGCCATCCGCACTCTCAAGGCCAACCACAACATTGTCATCAAACCAGCAGACAAAGGAGGGGCCATTGTCATACTGAACAGGACAGACTACTGCAAAGAAACTGTGCCCACCCCAGTCCAAAGCCGGCATCTCCACATCACGTTAGGGAGGGAGTTCCAGGATTTTAACCCACCGACATTGAAGAAGCAATGATATATTTCCAAGTCAGAATGATGAGTGGTGTAGAGGGGAACTTGTAGGTGGTGGTGTTCACATGTATCTGCTGCCTTTGTCCTTCTAAGTGGTCGTCGGTCTGGAAGGTGCTGTTGATAGAGCTTTGATGAGTAGCTGCAGAGCACCTTATAAATGGTAAATATTGCTGCCAATGTGTGTCAGTATTGGTGGAAATGGCTAGTGAAAGTGATGCACGGGGTGCAAATTAGCTGGGCTGCCTTGCCCCGAATGTTATCGAGCTTCTTGGGTGTCGTACTCATCCAGACAAGTGGGGAGTATTCCATCATACTCCTGACTTGTGCCCTGTAGACGGTGGACAGGCTTCGGAGAGTCAGGAAGTGAGTCACCCACTGCAGAATTGGCAGCCTCTGATCTGCTCTTGCGGCCATTGTATTTATATGGCTGCTCCAGTTCACACTCTGGTCAATGCCAACTCCAAATGTGACCATCAACTGCACTTATTTTTGAACTTCATTCATGGGATGCGGGCATCGCTGGCTGGGCGATTTGTTGCCCATCTCCAATTGACCTTGGGTGACTTGTATGGCCATTTCAGAGGGCATTTAAGAGTCATCCACATTGCTGAGGATCATGTCACATGTTAAGACAGCAGATTTTCTCCCCTAAAAGGGCATTAGTGAACCACATGGGTTTTTACATCAATCGACAATGGTTTCATGATGATCATTAGACCTTTTAATTCCAGATTTTTAATGAATTAAGTTTCACCATCTATCCTGGTGGGATTCAAACCCGCGTCCCCGGAACATTCCCTGGGTATCTGAATTACTAGTCTAGTGGTAATTCCACTATGCTACCCCTCCCCCATTAAGTGTGCACCTTCTGTGAAAATTCCCGAGTGGAAGATTACAGAGTGAAATCTTACTAAGTACCAGTTTGAGATGGATCTGTGCTGAGTTAACTGGAGCAGCGGGTGTTTATAGGGCAATGTGCGTCAGTGCCCTCAGGTGAGACTGGAGGGAAAATCTGCCAGGATTCCCATTGTGAGATCCTGATTGCGACCTGCAAAACATTGCGCAGTGTTTGAGGAGAACTGGCCTCTATGGCTACATCACTTACTGACACTGCTTGGGCCAATACATGAAGGATGGCCAATTGAGTCAGGTGCTGGTGGGCTGCCAAGCTTCTTCAAGGGGAGGTGATGGCCTAGTGGTATTATTACTGGCCTATTAATCCAGAAACTCAGCGAATGTTCTGGGAACCTGGCTTTGAATCCCACCACGGCAGATGGTGGAATTTGAATTCAATGAAAAATATCTTGAATTAAGAATCTACTGATGACCATGAAACCATTGTCGATTGTCGGAAAAACCCATCCGGTTCACTCATGTCCTTTGGGGAAGGAAATCTGCCATCCTTACCTAGTCTGGCCTACATGTGACTCCAGATCAACAGCAATGTGATCGACTCACAACTGCCCTGTGAAGGGGAACTGGGGATGGGCAATAAATGCTGGCCAGCCAGCAACACTCGTATCCCACGAATGAATAAAAAAATCCATATCCAGCACCTTTAGTGGAGGGAAGTGGAGAGTTGGGACGTGGAGAGTTGGGAAGAAAATCAAGTGATTAGGAGTGCATGTGTATGTTCACCTATAATTCGATTCAATTTTGCTTCTTCTCCCCCCACATCCCCCTAATAGTGGGATCTTCTGGGCATGTGTATAGTTTTGAGGTGCGACCAGATCACCACTCCAACGCTAAAAGAAACTACCAGCGCTGGAGGACAGCCTGGGAAATGGCCCGTGAAAAAGAGTGGCCAAACAACGTTGACTTCTTTAATAAAGATATTGCATCTGCCACTGATGATATCCAGGGAAAGATGTTTGATGCTGTAAGTAACCTTTTTTAACCAGCCGTTACGTTGTGGATCTGACTGCACCCCTATGCTCTGCCTTCATTCCAAATGCTCTGGATTTGCTCCTGTAGAGAATAAGAGTCTCCCTTCATTTCCATCGCTTTGTTGAATCAGAAAATAGTACTGCGGGAGGCTATTTGACCCATGAAATCCAGTGAGACCTATTCCATGCCTCTTTTCCCCAATGCCCTGCAATTTTTCTCTGTCAAGTATTTTTTTTTTCTCCATTAAGTGTTTCGCTCCTTTAAGTTTCAGTAGTTGCACTGATTTTAATACTTCAATGGGTGAGATTCTCATGCCTCCCAGCCGTGTGTTTCCTGCCAGCGGGAGATGGCACGTTGCTTGCTCGTGCCATGATTCTCTAGTCCCGCCACTGTGAATGGGAATTCCCATTGACATCACCCCCACGCCTGCGGGAACGGCCCGAGAATTCCAGCCAATATCTTATTCTACCATTGGCAGCTGTGCTTTCAGCTGCCTAAGTCCTACCTCTCTCTGCTTTATGACACCTCTACCTCTTTGACGATATTCTTGTTAACCACTTCTACTATCTCTTAATGCGTTTTGGTGTCAAATTTGGTCATTTGGTTTGGCACCACCTCTGTTTAGCACCTTGGGACATTTTATTAGGTTAATGCAAGATATAAATGCAAGTTGGTATTGTATCTCCCGCAGGAGGTGGCGCAGCGGTAATGTCCCTGGACTAGTAATTCAGAGGCCCGGTGTTCCGGGACATGGGTTCAAATCCCACCACAGCAGATGGTGGAATTTAACTTTAATTAATAAATATAAAGCTAGTTTCAGTGATGACCATAAAACCATCACCAATTATCATGGTTGACAAATGCCCTTTCGGGAAGGAAATCGGCCATCGTTAATAGTTCTGGCCTATATTTGACTTCACATCCACAGTGTCTTCTGTCCTGTGAAATGGTGTGGCAAGCCACTCAGTTCAAGGGCAATTAGGGATGGGAAACAAATGTCGGCCCAGCCAGTGACGCCCACATCCCATGAAAGAATAACAAAAGACAAGTTGAATTACGATGCACACATCCAACTCGGAGTCACGGATTTAAAAGAGAAAGAAAACACTTTAAAAGGAAATCAAAAATGAAAACATAACAAGCAAAATTATCCGCCATCCCAATCAAATTGACTTTGTTTACAGTAAATTCATAAGCGCCACCCCAAAATGCACTACATTGAATCCCTACAGTGCAGAAGGAGGCCATTCAGCCCACCGAGCCTGCACCACCCATAATCCCACCCAGGCCCTATCCCCGTAACCCCACATATTTAGCCTGCTCATCCCCCTGACACTAAGGGACAATTTAGCATGGCCAATCAACCCAATCCGCACATCTTTGGACTGTGGGAGGAAACCGGAGCACCCGGAGGAAACCCACGCAGACATGGGGAGAATGTGCAAACTCCACGCAGACAGTGATCCAAGCCGGGAATCGAACCCGGGTCCCTGGTACTGTGAGGCAGCAGTGCTAACCACTGTGCTACCGTGTCACCCTCACTTGGGTGCTGTTCCATTTTGGACTGTACACTCAAACAATGGAATTTTAGGGCCTGGTCAACTTAGATATTCAAATCTGGAAACGAGTGCCAAATTTTCCAGCCGTACCGGCCAACTCCCGCCCCCCCCCCCCCCCCCCCACCTCCATCCACAGACCTCCCAGCAGCGGAGGTTGCAAACAACGGGAAAAACCATTGACAGTGGCAGGACTGGAAGATCATGCCACTGGTCAAAGGTGGACTGCCTCCAGTGCTGCAAAATACACCGGGCGGGAATGGGGACAGATGGAGGACATGGAGAATCCCGTCCTACGTTCCTAATCCACTCAGATTTCAGAAGATAAATCAATTGAGCAGGTGAACAGCTCAAGTTAGAATTTGGGCTTCTGACTATTTAAACTGCTTCTGGCTCTTTGTCTAGTATAAGCTCCAGGCCCACACGGCATCACAAGTCACCGCCAGACTTTCCAGATTAAAATGAGCAAGCTGTAAACTCTGTAATTAGAAGAAAACTTAAACAGAAATTAAAGTGCAAGTACTGGCTAAGATTTATAGTTAATTATTGATTATACTGCAACACTATCCAGACAAGTTAACACATCCCGTTATTAACATTATTTATTTGTGTCACAAGCAGGCATTAATTGCAACGTGATCTTGATCAATTGGGCCAGTGGGCTGACGAATGGCAGATGGAGTTTAATTTAGATAAATGCGAGGTGATGCATTTTGGTAGACTGAACCAGGCAGGACTTACTCAGTTAATGGTAGGGCGTTGGGGAGAGTTACAGAACAAAGAGATCTAGGGGTATATGTTCATAGCTCCTTGAAAGTGGAGTCACAGGTGGACAGAGTGGTGAAGAAGGTATTCGGCATGCTTGGTTTCATTGGTCAGAACATTGAATACAGGAGTTGGAATGTCTTGTTGAAGTTGTACAAGACATTGGTAAGGCCACACTTGGAATACTGTGTGCAATTCTGGTCACCCTATTATAAAAAGGATATTATTAAACTAGAAAGAGTGCAGAAAAGATTTACTAGGATGCTACCGGGACTTGATGGATTGAGTTATAAGGAGAGGCTGGATAGACTGGGACTTTTTTCTCGAGCGTAGGAGGCTGAGGGGTGATCTTATTGAGGTCTATAAAATAATGAGGGGCACAGGTCAGCTAGATGGTCAATATCTTTTCCCAAAGGTAGGGGAGCCAAAAACTAAAGGGCATAGGTTTAAGGTGAAAGGGGAGAGATACAAAAGTGTCCAGAGGGGCAATTCTTTCACACAGAGAGTGGTGAGTGTCTGGAACAAGTTGCCAGAGGTAGTAGTAGAGGCGGGTACAATTTTGTCTTTTAAAAAGCATTTAGATAGTTACATGGGTACGATGGGTATAGAGGGATATGGGCCAAATGCGGGCAATTGGGATTAGTTTAGGGGTTTAAAAAAAAAGGGCGGCACGGACAAGTTGGGCCAAAGGGCCTGTTTCCATGCTGTAAACCTCTATGACTATAACACTGCCATGAAGTTACTGTGAAAATCCCCTAGTCGCCACACTCCGGTGCTTGTTCAGGTACACTGAGGGAAAATTTAGCAGATGCCTTTTGGACTGTGGGAGGAAACCGGAGCACCCAGAGGAAACTCACGCAGACAGGGGGGGTGGGGGCGATTTTCCGGGCTCGCTCGCCCCGAAACCGGAAAATCCCGCCCGAGGTCAATAGACCTTTCCACGGTCCGCCCCTTGCCCGGTCCGATTCCTGTGGCGGGCGGGATGGTAAAATTCACCCGGGGGAGAGAGTGCAGACTCCGCACTGACAGTGACCCAAACTGGGAATCGAACCCTGTGCTGTGAGGCAGCAGTGCTAACCATTAAGTGTAGAGTTAATGATGATTAATCATGTTCAGCTCGCTTATTTTTTGCTTTTTAATACTTATTATAGAATCATACAGTGCAGAAGGAGGCCATTCAGCCCATCAAGTATGCCTGATAGAAGTCTGCAAGATAATGAGAGGCATGGACAGAGTGGATAGTCAGAAGCTTTTTCCCAGGGAAGAAGAGTCAATTACTGAGGGGCACAGGTTTAACGGATATGTACGAGGCAAGTTTTTTTTACAGAGGGTTGTGTGTGTCTGCAAATCGCTGCTGGGGAGATAGTGGAAGCGGATACGATAGTGACTTTTAAGGGGCGTCTTGACAAATACATGAATAGGATGGGAATAGAGGGATATGGTCCCCGGAAGGGTAGGGGGTTTTAGTTAAGTCGGGCAGCATGGTCGGTGCAGGCTTGGAGGGCCGAAGGGCTGTTCCTGTGCTGTAATTTTCTTTGTTCTTTGACAATAATCCCACCCAGGCCCTATTCCCATACGTTTACCCTAGCTAGTTCCCCCCAACACTAAGAGACAATTTAGCCAATCGACCTAACCCGCACATCTTTGGACTGTGAGAGGAAACCCACGCAGACTTGGGGAGAATGTGCAAACTCCTGGCTTGGGTACAGACAGTGACCCAAACCAGGATTCGAACCCGGGACCCTGGCGCTGTGAGTCAGCAGTGCTACCACTGTGCTACCACTGTGTTACCCTGCTGTCCCACTGTGTCACTGTGCCGTAGAAGTACTTGCTGGACTTGCGGATAGCGAAGAGCATTGTCGGGCAATACAGCAGGATATAGATAGGCTGGAAAATTGGGCGGAGAGGTGGCAGATGGAGTTTAATCCGGATAAATGCGAAGTGATGCATTTTAGAAGAAATAATGTAGGGAGGAGTTATACAATAAATGGCAGAGTCATCAGGAGTATAGAAACACAGAGGGACCTAGGTGTGCAAGTCCACAAATCCTTGAAGGTGGCAACACAGGTGGAGAAGGTGGTGAAGAAGGCATATGGTATGCTTGCCTTTATAGGACGGGGTATAGAGTATAAAAGCTGGAGTCTGATGATGCAGCTGTATAGAACGCTGGTTAGGCCACATTTGGAGTGCTGCATCCAGTTCTGGTCGCCGCACTACCAGAAGGACGTGGAGGCGTTGGAGAGAGTGCAGAGAAGGTTTACCAGGATGTTGCCTGGTATGGAGGGTCTTAGCTATGAGGAGAGATTGGGTAAACTGGGGTTGTTCTCCCTGGAAAGACGGAGAATGAGGGGAGATCTAATGGAGGTGTACAAGATTATGAAGGGTATAGATAGGGTGAACAGTGGGAAGCTTTTTCCCAGGTCGGAGGTGACGATCACGAGGGGTCACGGGCTCAAGGTGAGAGGGGCGAAGTATAACTCAGATATCAGAGGGACGTTTTTTACACAGAGGGTGGTGGGGGCCTGGAATGCGCTGCCAAGTAGGGTGGTGGAGGCAGGCACGCTGACATCGTTTAAGACTTACCTGGATAGTCACATGAGCAGCCTGGGAATGGAGGGATACAAATGATTGGTCTAGTTGGACCAAGGAGCGGCACAGGCTTGGAGGGCCGAAGGGCCTGTTTCCTGTGCTGTACTGTTCTTTGTTCTTTAATAAATCACATTTCCATTATAATAGTAAAATAGCATATTGTAACCTGAAGAAAAAACTTTAACTTGACGATGTACTCCAAAGGATCAGATCTATTTAAAGCTATACCCAGTGATTGAGTCGGTAAGTGTCCTGCCTGGTATGGTACGAAGTCAGAATGGTTCAAGATTCGATTAGTAGCCTATCTTGAATTAACTGATCCCAGCTGGGACAGCAGTTAGAGTACACTGACTATCAAAATTCTTCATACTTTTAAAACCTCTCTCAAATCCCCTCCATCTTCTCTCCTGCAAAGAACAAAGAAACTTACAGCACAGGAACAGGCCCTTCGGCCCTCCAAGCCTGCACCGACCATGCTGCCCGACTTAACCCTAAAACCCCCGACCCTTCTGGGGACCATATCCCTCTATTCCCATCCTATTCATGTACTTGTCCAGACGCCCCTTAAAGGTCACTACCGTATCGGCTTCCACTACCTCCCCCGGCAATGAGTTCCAGGCACCCACCACCCTCTGTGTAAAAAGTCTGCCTTGTACATATCTTTAAACCTTGCCCCTCGCACCTTAAACCTATGCCCCTTACTAATTGACTCTTCACCCTGGGAAAAAGCTTCTGACTATCCACTCTGTCCATGCCCCTCATAATTTTGTAGACTTCTATCACGTCGCCCCTCAACCTCCGTTGCTCCAGTGAAAACAAACCAAGTTTCTCCAATCTCTCCTCATAGCTAATGCCCTCCATAACAGGCAACATCCTGGTAAATCTTTTCTGTACCCTCTCCAAAGCCTCCACATCGTTCTGGTAGTATGGCGACCAGAATTGAACACTATATTCCAAGTGCGGCCTAACTAAGGTTCTATAAAGCTGCAACACTGCAATAGTTTCTGGTCTCAAGTCCTTCCTTCCACCTATAGTTACCCCCACCGTCTTTCAAACTATTTCTGTTGAGCATGTAGTCCATTCCTTTGATTTTTGCAGATCATATTACTTAAACACAATATTAAAACTTCTGTACCTTCATATTCTGCTAACCAGTCTGTATATTGAGGTGAAGCAACCAGCATAATCAAGGACCCCATGTACCCCGGACATTCGCTCTTCCACCTTCTTCCATTTGGTAAAAGATACAAATATCTGAGGTCACGCACCAACCGACTCAAGAACAGCTTCTTCCCTGCTGCCATCAGACTTTTGAATGGACTTACCTTGTTTAGTTGATCTTTCTCTACACGCTAGCTATGACTGCAACACTACATTCTACACTCTCTCGTTTCCTTCTCTATGAACGGTATGCTTTGTCTGTATAGTGTGCAAGAAACAACACTTTTCACTGTATGTTAATACATGACAATAATAAATCAAATCAAATTGAATTTGAAATGCATTTTATATTAATTTCCCCGTCTTCTTGCATCCTTTGCAGATCGCTTTGGATATGCTTAGCCCACAAGTTGCTTTGCCTGTGACCTACACACACCTCAAGCAAGGTGGAATCTGTGCAGTATATTTAGCAAAGTAAGTGTAAAGTGCTCATGCTCAATTTTGATGTAGTTATTCTTGTGGTAAAGAAAGCACTTGCATTTATGAAGCGCTTTTCATGATCCCCGGATGTCCCAAAGCACTGTACGGCCAATGAAGTACTTTTGTAATGTGGCAGGTTCGTATTTGTAATACGTTTGCCTGAGGGGAGGAGTCGGGACGGTTACATTTATAATGCAAGAAACGCAGCAACTAATTTACCTACAGCTCCCACAAGCAGCAGTGTGACCAGAGGCACAGTGCTGGATCTTACACCACTCGATTTGAAAGCAGGACATGTAAAATCCAGTGGGTGGATTCCCCATCACCTACCCACACACCCCAACCTGACTGAAATTTTACAGAGGGTATTTGCACCGTAAGGGGTGGCATGGTGGCACAGTGGTTAGTACTGCTGCCTCACATCGCCAAAACCCGAGTTCGATTCCCGGCTTGGGTGACTGCGTGGAGTTTGCACGTTCTCCCCGTGTTTGCGTGGGTTTCCTATGGGTGATCCGGTTTTCTCCCACAGTCCAAAAGACATGCTGGTTAGGTGCATTGGCTATGCTAAATTCTCCCTCAGTGTACCCAAACAGGCACCAGAGTTTGGCGACTAGGGGATTTTCACAGTAACTTAATTGCAGTGTTAATGTAAGCCTACTTCTGACTCTAATACATTAAGTTAAAAATAGCTTAAACTTAAAGTGCAGGGAGAGGGGGTGCTGGTTCTGTGACAGATAGCCCTATAAGGACTCTACCAGCCAATACCCTGAGATGGACATGCATTATGACAGTACTGACATTGCCCTTTAGGCCTCTCATTTTCTTACCTTGACTGACTGTCCCTTTCTTTCTCCCCCATCAACCCCAGGAGGTCAGGCACTTCTTACTTCACTCCTCCATGTCCCCCACCCCATCCACTGTCCTCCCCGATCCCTTTTCCACTGTCCCTGACTCCATTCCATAACCCCCCTCACTACTGATTCACCCTTGTTGATCCCAAGCCTCTATGCAAGATGCCACTCTCCTGATCCCCTGTTGTTCCATAGAGTTAAACAAGGAGAGCCACTGACCTGACACACACAACTGTAGAAAGCTGACTGGTCACATCACCTTTAAATGATTGTGAACCGGGTTCCATGGGATTCTCGTGCGCCACTGACTTTTTATCCCTGGGGTAGGAAGTATATTGAAAACTGTTTCACGTTATTGAATATTCATGGCTTGCGAATGTATTACCAAGAACAAACCTGCCACAGGTTGGCATAATGCTAGACACACCATAAACATCCCGCTGACTTTATCTCAGCATCTCAAGTTGCCGTTGGGACATCATTCCGAATTAAGACACTCCGTGTGCCACATTTCAGTTCTTGCAGACTCCCCCCATCCCATTAACTCTGGTTCTATGGTCACAGATGTTGTCTGACCTGATAAGTATTTCCAGTGTTTTTTTGTTTTTATTTCAGATGTTCAGTATTCACATTATTTTGCTCCTCTAACTCTTTGCTTCTCTTTTCGCCTTCTGAAAACAAATATTTTGAACAAGCTTTTGGTGACTTCTCCCGACTCTCTCACCGTGGCTGGGTGTCTGCTCTTTTTATTCCTTTTGGCGCAGCGGTTAGCACTGCTGCCTCCCAGCGCCGGGGACCTGGGTTCGATTCCCGGCTTCGGGTCGCTGTCTGTGTGGAGTTTGCACATTCTCTCCGTGTCTATGTGGGTTTCCTCTCACAGTCCAAAAGACGTGCTGGTTAGGTGTATTGACCATGCTAAATTGTCCCTTAGTGTACCCGAACAGGCACCAGAGTGCGGCCACTGGGGGATTTTCACAGTAACTTCACTGCAGTGTTAATGTAAGCCTACTTGTGACTAATAAATAAATAGACTTCTCTTTCCTACTTGACAATATGCCCATGTAATGCACCTTTGGATATTTTCTACATAAAAGGCGCTGCACAAGTGTACATTGTTGTAATTGTATGGCAAATTTTATTAAGGTCCTAATGTACTGTGTTCTTCTGCTCACCTATGTTACTTGCAGTATTACCCAGGTTGTTGATCTATTGGAAGGGATACGCAGCTCCCAGTTATCCCTCTCTTGTGAGAAGATCCTTGAGGTCATTCACAGGAACTGGCTCGTTGCACCAGCTCTACGGAAGGACGGCAGCATGGCACCCCGAGTGAAACCGCAAAGGAATGTGGACGACGGGTTTGAGGGTGAAGAAGGAAGAGATGCAACTGTGCTGGAGGATGACGGTAAGGTATTTATCCTGCTCCCAGCTTTTTCAAATTTACTGATTGTTTTCTCCAATGTAAACATTAAAATAGGTGACTCGAGTTGTTACCCATTCCGCGGAAATTAACAAGACGTCTGCCCCCCGAACTGTTGGCTCTCAGCAGTGCAGAAAGTATTACTGGTGGAATGGTCGGTGCACCATCTCTAGAACCATTTTATTCATTAAAACTTCAATTTAAAAATAAAGCAACCCTCAAAACAAATGGAATTGGAAATTTAAAAAGGATATTAGAGGGCGGCACGGTGGCACAGTGGTTAGCACTGCTGCTTCACAGCACCAGGGACCCGTGTTCGATTCCCGGCTTGGGTCACAGTTTGTGTGGAATTTGCACATTCCCCCCATGTCTGCGTGGGTTTCCTCCGGGTGCTCCAAAGATATGTGAGTTAGATGGATTCGCCATGCTAAAAATGCCCATTAGTGTCAGGGGGATTAGCAGGGTCAATATGTGGGATTACAGGGATCGGGCCTGGGTGGGATCATTGTCTGTGCAGGCTTGATGGGCCGAATGGCCTCCTTCTGCACTGTAGGATTCTAAAGACAATACCGGATAAAGACATACAGACAAGAAAAGCTAGGGTTCAAATCCCGACCTTTACTAAGTTAGCCGATGTCGGATGGACAATAATCAAAGTGTTATAATTGGGTTCAGTCTCTCTAGTCTAAGAAAAAAGATCAGTGAGTGTTCCTGATTGCTGTCTTGTGACTTCTGCCGTGAATTGCAAGCGTGGAGGTGTCGGCTGAAATTAAAATGGGAAGACACACAGTTGAATATTTCCAGCAAGTTTGTTTTTATCACCTGAAGAATGATCAATGAGCCATTGACTGTGGAATCATTCTTCCATTGGGAATTGAATGTATGCTTAAAATCTAAATTGATCCTAGCCATGAAGAAAGAGTAGAGGGAATGGGACTAATTCGATAGCACAGAGAGTCAGCACAGGAATAAATGGTCTCCCTCTGCGCTGTGTGACTCTAAGGCCTGGATTTACACAACAAAGGAGACTGGCTCCGTTGTTGCAAAAATGACAGGAGAGGCGGAAATCTGGAGATTCCGCCTGCAAACACAAGCCGGAATGGGCCTGGGTCGGGATCTCCATATCATCGATCCGAGAATCCCTACAGGGCAGAAGAGGCCATTTGGACCATTGAATCTGCATTGACTCTGACTGAGTATCTTACCCAGGCCCTCTGCCTTGCTGTATCCCTAATCCACCTAACCTATACATCTTGGGACACTAAGGGGCAATTTAGCATGGCCAGTTCTCCTAAGCTGCACATCTCTGGATGGCGGGAGGAAACTGGAGTACCCGGAAGAAACCCATGCAGACACAGGAAGAATGTGCAAACTCCACACAGTTACCCGAGGCTGCAATGGAACCAGGGTCCCTAGCGCTGTGCGGCAGAAGTGCTAACCACTGGGCCACTCACATGTACATTTTATGCAGGCAGCTGATCATATAAATCAGCAGCTGCCTCCACTTGTGTCTAATTTTGGTGACCCATTTGTGTGAAACACGGTGAGCAGATTAGATCTGTTCTAGGTCTTAAAGCTTTATGGGTACCTCTTTGGACATGGTCCTGGATCACCTTTAAGGGTGTCAGGTGCGCTTTGGGGAGATCCCGCCCTAACATCATTGTGCATGTATCTGCACCATATGGACTGAAGTGGTTCAAGGCGGCGGCTCACCACCACCTTCTCAAGGGCAATTAGGGATGGACAATAAATGCCGGCCTAGCCACCAAAGCTCACATCCCTTGACTGAATAAAAAAACGTCAGGTGCCTTTGGGATTGTTAAAATTAGACATGAAATTGCATTAAATGTACATAAACACGTTAACTGTCAAGATTATTGGAACTGTTCAAAATTGTCGAAATGAACCATCAAAAATAACTATTGAGCTGTTAAAGCCTTTATATTTCCTGTCCTTTAAATCTTTGATAAAAATGTCTAGTGTTTTTTAAAAAAATCATTGCTTTTTTTTCAGTCTGTTGACATAAGCCTGAGGGCCACCATTACCAGATTAGCGCTGCCTGACTGCTTTCATAACCTTATATTATTCCAAGTAGTTACACACTCTGGTACAATGGATTCCACTTTTTTTATAACTCATTATGCACATGAATGTAATGTTTGTTGTTACAATCTTATAAGGGATTATGTAGTTGAAGGAATGTAAAGGTACTAAATGGGGTTTTAGAAGTGAGAATTTGCCCATGGTGGATACTGGGTGAGTTGGTATGGTAGGTATAAGGGCAAAGGAGGTGAGGATGCTGGGCGTGGGGGGAATGGAGACTGAAGGGCTGTTTTATGGTTTGCTGTTTCTTTTAAACTTCAACACTGTACCAGAGCACAGAGGCAGGTCTTCCGCCCAGCGGCTTCGACACCTGGCAGCTCTCTACACTTGTTCCGGAGTCACCTTGACAGACTCCCAAAGAACGCTGCCACCCTTAAATTCCAACTTCCGGGTCATTTGAGTTGGGTTTTGCAGCCAGGAGAAGTCCTGACTCTGTTCTCTGACTGGGGAGCGAACATCCAAGCCTAAGAGTGTGCACTTTGAGGTAAGGCGGAAATAGTGAATCCTTTTTAAAAAGGTTAGGATGAGTTTGCATGTTGAATATTTCTGTCTTTGAAGTTAACATAGAACATGGTATAACATTTCAAAAACTGTTTCACATTAAATGCAGGTGAAGAGGAAGATACGAGAGCTTTTTGCACAGCGCCTTACATTGCCAGACCTCATCATGAGCAAGTTTCTCACTCAGGTGATTCAAGCCTATTTTTCTCTTTTTTTTAAAACTTGTATTTTATTCTTAACTTTCATGTTGCCTGTTTGTAAGTGTAACTGAGCCACTCGATATTGAGTTTGATTTGATTTATTATTGTCACATATATTAGCATACAGTGAAAAGTATTGTTTATTGCATGCTATACAGACAAAGCATACCATTCATAGAGAAGGAAACGAGAGTGTGCAGAATTTAGTGTTACAGTCATGGCTAGGGTGTAGAGAAAGATCAACTTAGTGCGAGGTAGGTTCATTGAGTTGAGTTGAGTCCATTAAGTTGTTAGAGACGAAGGGCAGAATTTTCCCAAAATTTGTCAGAGTGTCAGGCTCTGACTGAAAACCAACGTGCATCTTTCCAGATAGAGAGGCTGGATAGACTGGGACTTTTTTTCTTTAGAGCATAGGAGGCTTAGGGGGTGATCTTATAGAGGTCTATAAAATAATGAGGGGCATAGATCAGCTAGATAGTATCTTTTCACAAAGATAGGGGAGTCTAAAACTAGAAGGCATAGGTTTAAGGTGATAGCGGAGAGATACAAAAGGGTCCAGAGGGGCAATTCTTTCACACAGAGGGTGGTGAGTGTCTGGAACAAGCTGCCAGAGGCAGGTACAATTTTGTCTTTTAAAAAACATTTAGACAGTTACATGGGTAAGATGGGTATCGAGGGATATGGGCCAAACGTGGGTAATTGGGACTAGCTTAGTCGTTTTAAAAAAAGGGGCGGCATGGACAAGTTGGACCGAAAGGCCTGTTTCCATGCTGTAATCCTCTATGACTCTATGAGATGCACAGCTGAGTTTTCAGATCGGACTTTCTGGCACAGAAAACCTGGGGGTATGGTTTATGCTGTCATTCTGGTGGCAAGGCTGGCCCCATAGAGATCAGGGCGCAAAGGTGGAATTAAACACCACCCACGGACACAGAGGACCCACCCCCCACCACTGAGGTATCGAGGGCTCTTCTTCTCCCCCCATCACTCACACGCACATCGGGAAGCATTCTCCCCCTCTCCCCACCACTGCAGCAGTATCGCGGGCATGGTTCCCCCCCTCACTGCAACCCTCTTCTCAGGCATCTGCCCCCCCCACCACACATAAGGGGAACCTCCCCAATGGGGGTCCCCAGAGGGCCTTCCCCTGGCACTGCCCCCCCCCCCCCCCCCCCCCGCCCCCCGGCATGTCCCTCTCTCCCAGGAGGCTATACTTTCCTTGGCGCCCCCAGGCGGGATCCCCTCAACTGAATCCCATTCTTACAAAGCCGTTGTGACGTCACGTCGGCAAGATATGAATATTCAATAAGGGGGGGATGATGTGGTGGGGAGGCTTGTTAATAATATTTAAATGCATAAAAATGTATTTAATAAGGTTTCCACTCTGTCACTGGCGAGGGGCAGGGAAAATCGCCAGTGCGAATCTCGTTTCCCACTCTCGCAGGATTTGGTGCTGCGTCACCATTTATGCTCGTGGCAGAGATGGGCTCAAAATTCGACCCTTAGATACTGCAGTACCCATCTCACTGTTCTTTACCTCTCTCTTAACATTGCTGTGGTCTCCTGGCCATCCAAGTACCATAAAAATCTCTCCAAGATATATATCTCCACCGTGTTACTCCCTCAGACTGCTGCCAGTGATTTGTCACCCTCGGTGAGTTTGTCCACTATGACAACCTATCATGCTCTCAGCCTCTCTTAGGAGTTCACCGCACTTCTATACTCTCTTAATCTCTCCCTGCATAGAAACTCCCTGACTCATATTCATGACTACTCCCTCGACCTTACAATCTCACTTGGCCCTAATACGCCTATCATGTTAATCACGGATAAAGTGATATCATTTTCTTATATCACTCTCCACCCACATCCCTCTGCTCTACCCCTCCACCCTTACAACTGCCACCAATCCTATCTTTCAACCCTGCAGAAAAGCTCTCTCCTAATTCACAGTTACCTTTTCAAGATCTGAATTGTCGAGCCTTTGGCCTGATATTCACAATTCTGCAGCTGCTGATCTCTTCACACACAACCTCATGATGCCCCATTAAAACCACTGGCCTTTCTCAACCCTGGTTGTACCCCCGGGGTAAAGCACTCCTCTCTTGTATTTCAAGACTCAAATTAATATGACAGATCACAGGCTGGTCTACATAGAAATCATAGAAACCCTACAGTGCAGAAGGAGGCCATTTGGCCCATCGAGTCTGCACCGACCACAATCCCACCCAGGCCTTACCCCCACATATGTACCCGCTAACCCTCTAACCTACACATCCCAGGACTCTAAGGGGCAATTTTTAACCTGGCCAATCAACCTAACCCGCACATCTTTGGACTGTGGGAGGAAACCGGAGCACCCGGAGGAAACCCACGCAGACACGAGGAGAATGTGCAAACTCCACACAGACAGTGACCCGAGCCGGGAATCGAACCCGGGACCCTGGAGCTGTGAAGCAGCAGTGCTAACCACTGTGCTACCGTGCCGCCCTTAGATACTGCAGTAGATAAAGCACTCTCGGGTCCTGCTTCTCATTTGCCAAGAATGCTCACTATTCCAGGACTGGACTGGAAAGCAAAGCTAACCTCTGATTTATTTTCTCTACCACAAGCCGTCTCCTTAAACACCTCACCTCCAACAATGTAGAGGAGCTCGTGGATTTATTTGTCATTAAAATTAAGATAATCTGATCAGCTGCCTTTGCCAGCTCGCCACACCATCAAGTCTATCTTCAAGGTCCTCCCCCACCATAGAACTTAACTCAAGTCTTTCTCTCCTATCTCCCCTCATGCTCTCCAAGCTCATCTTCTGTTGGAATCACCTTTGGCTCCCTCGACCCCAGTCCCACTAACTGCTGACCACCCCGCATCCCTTCCATGTTAATTGTTATTGCGAATGGTTCCCCCTCCTCAAATACTGTCCTACCCTCCTTCAGATCTGCCATCGTCACTCCTCTGCTCATAAAACCTTAGGCCCAGTCTCCAAAAGCCCCTCAACAGAAAATCTTTCCTCTCAAGCTTTTCAGTGATGCTGTTGCCTCCCAAAGCCAGACCCATCTTTCTTGGAACTCCATCTTTGTATTCCTCAACACAGCATTCTGTCTCGGTAACAGAACCCAAATGGCACTATTCAACGTCACAAATGATAGTTTCCGACTTTCACACTGATTTCCTATCCCTCCTCTTCCTTTTTGAGCTGTTTGTAACCTTTGGTAGAGTTGACTCCACCATCCTTTTCCAATGATTCTCCATCCTTCCCCAATATGTCTCTCCCTGCTTCCCCCCACAAACCCTACTAACTTACATCCCTGGAAAAAATACTCTCCAAATTCGCTTATAGTTGCACTTTCAAAATGTGAATTGTCCAGCCTTGGGCCCTCGGGTTTGACTGCAGTTACTTGGCTTCTTATTTATTCTATTTCAGTCAGAGAATCAGCTGCAATTGTTTCTTTTCCTCTTTCTGTCCCGTTGCCTCTGGTATCCCCCAAAGCTCTATTCTCGGCCTCTTCCTATTTCTCATTCACATGCTGCCCCATTGCAACATCGTTCACAAACACAATACCAGTGTCCAAATGTACAGTGACGACACCCAGTTCTACCTCATGACCAGCTCCCTTCACCATCTCAAAACTGTCAAACTGTACATGTGACGTACATTACTGCATGAGCAGAAATCAAATATAATTGAATATCAGGAAGACTAGAACCACAGACTCTTGTTAACTGACTACTGAATCTGTTCCTCTTCCTGGTAATTGTCTGAGGCTGATTCAGTCTGTATGCAACATTGTTGTCATAATTGATCCGAGTTGAGCTTCTGACCACACATCCATGCCATCATTAAGGCACCCCGGGTGGCACAGTGGTTAGCACTGCTGCCTCAGAGCACCAGGGACCCAGGTTCAATTCCGGCCTCAGGTGACTGTCTGTGCGGAGTTTGCACGTTCTCCCTGTGTCTGCGTGCGTTTCCTCCAGGTGCTCCGGTTTCCTCCCAAACTCCAAAGATGTGTGGGTTAGGCGAATTGGCCATGCTAAATTGACCCTTAGCTCCTACTCCCGGCTTACAAGCAAAAACTGAAGCGGGAGAATCTACCAAAGAAAGTTGTGCAATGTTGGTCTGAGGAATCAGATGATCTCCGACAGGACTGCTTAGAGTCAGCAGACTGGTCAGTATTTAAAAACTCCGCGACCAGTCTGAATGAGTACGCCACTACAGTAACTGACTTCATTAGTAAGTATGTAGAAGACTCTGTGCCAAAGGAGCAAATCTGCGTGTTTCCCAACCAGAAATCATGGATGAACAGGGATGTCCACTGCCTGCTGAATTCCAGGTCTGAGGCGTTCAAGTCAGGCTGACCTATATAAGAAAGCCAGACACGATCTAAGGAAATCCATCAAAGATGCCAAAAGACAGTACCGGACCAAGCTAGAATCCCACGCTAGCCACGTTTTGAGCAAGAGGTCAGCGAGAGCATGCCCTTCATTCCGGATGTCTCGGCCGAACCCATATCCGAGGTCATCATTGCCGACATCAGAGTAGCCTTCTCAAAAGTCAACCCATGGAAAGCGACTGGTACCCGGACGAGCACGCAGATCCTGTGCGGACCAGCTGGTGGAGATATTCACAGACATCTTCAATTCTCTTTACACCAATCTGAGGTCCCCACCTGCTTCAAAAAGACGACCATCAACCTGGTACCACAGAAAAGCCAGGCAGCGCGCCTTAATGACTATTGTCCGGTGGCTCTCACATCTATCATTATGAAGTGCTTCGAAAGGCTCGTTGCAGCACAAATCAATTCCAGCCTCCCGGACTACCTGGAAACATTACAGTTCGCCTACCGCCACAACAGGTCCACAGCAGATGGCATCTCTCTGGCCCTGCACTCAACCCTGGAACAGCTCAATAACAAGGACACCTGTTCATAGACTATAGCTCAGCCTTTAACACCATTATTCCTACAAGACTCATCTTCAAGCTTTGTGGTCTGGGGCTGAGCTTCTCCCTCTACAACTTGATCTTAGACTTCCTAACCCACAGACCGCAGTCAGTAAGAATGGGCAACAACACCACCTCCACGATCATCCTCAACACTGGTGCTCCGCAAGGCTGTGTCCTCAGCCCCTTACTATACTCCTTATACTAGGCCAAATTCCCCTCCAACTCGATTTTCAAGTGTGCTGATGACACCACCGTTGTGGGTTGATCTCAGACAATAATGAGACAAAGTAGAGGAAAGAGAGAGAATCTGGTGAACTGCTCTCCCTCAATGTTAACAAAACGAAGCAGTCATCGACTTCAGGAAGCGTAGTGAACATGCCCCTGTCTACAGAAATGGTTGAGAGCTTCAGGTTTTTGGGTGTCCAAATCAGCAACCTGTCCTGGTCCCCCCTTGCTGACACTATAGTTAAGAAAGCCAACCAATGCCTCTACTTTCTCAGGAGAGTAAGGAAATTTGGCATGTCTGCTACAATCTCACCAACTTTTACAGATGTACCATAGAAAGCATTCTTTCTGGTTGTATCACAGCTTGATATGGCTTCTGCCCTGCCCAAGACCGCAAGGAACTACAAAAGGTCATGAATGTAGCCCAATCCGTCACGCAAACCAGCCTCCCATCTATTGATTCTGTCTGCAGTTCCCGCTGCCTTGGCAAAGCAGCCAGCATAATTAAGGACGCCACGCACCCTGGACATTCTCTCTTGCACCTTCTTCTGTCGGGAAAAAGATACAAAAGTCTGAGGTCACATACCAACTGACTCAAGAACAGCTTCTTCCCTGCTGCCATCAGACTTTTGAATGGACCTACCTTGCATTCAGTTGATCTTTCTCTACACCCTATCTATGAATGTAACACTACATTCTGCACTCTCTCCTTTCCTATGTGTGGTATGTTTTGTCTGTTTAGCGTGCAAGAAACAATATTTTTCACTCTATACTAATACATGTGACAATAATAAATCACATCAGATGGATTAGCAGGATAAATACAGGGAGTTACATAGGGCCTGGGTGGGATTGTTATCGGTACAGGCTCGATGGGCCGCATGGCCTCCTTCTGCACTGTAGGGATTCTATGAACTACATTTGCTATATTTCTATCCACTCCAACTTGTTTTTGCTATTCTTCATTATCCAAATTCTTCATTGCAGTTTTCTGTGCCCGTAACAGCGACATTAAAAAAAGATGATATTCCTCTATTGTTCTTTTGAGGTTCTTTGGACACTCCTTTCATCAGAAAAGGATGTGAGGCATGAGCACTACTTGTATAGATCAGAAATCTGCTTGGGGTTGTTGTAGGGAAATATCCCTTACCAGTGCAGAATAGAAGTTGAGTCGCAAATCAAGGTTCAAAGCGTGTCTTTATTGTACAATTTACTAGGATTCTAGGGAGACCCCCGTAGCCAGCTCAGAAACAGTGGCTTGGCCACGTTGATCTCAATTAAATCACATCAGCTCTGGATCTTTATAGGGATCCAAAATTCGCGCGGGAACATTTGATTATGCCTTTTTTTACACAATGTATAAAGTGGTCTGTCAGTTTCAAAAGTCCCTAGGAAGTTTCATGGATTAGCATTTGTATGGTGTGTGTTCGTGTTAATGGGATTACTTGGTCCTGCCCCGGTGTCTAAATGCGTTTCCCATTACCATCTCTATGTGTCCTCTTATTTAAATTGATCCTATTGTTCCGTGTCTGTGTTTCCTGCTTGTGAGATTGAGTGTTAATGTCATCCTGTCCTGTTGGGTGTCTGGGGTATTTCATTCTTAACCTTTTATCCTTATCTCTTAGTTTATCAGATTTTTATGTCTGCCTTGGCCAGTTTAAAATGCAGCTGCGCTGTTGCTAGGCAGATTAGGGATCTTCCGTAGTTTCTGAAATTCGTGAGTCTCTCAGCTGTGCAGGGGGGGACCCGATCGAATATCCATCCGGGGGTGCCCCTCTGCATTGTTGGCCCGTTATGAGTGGTGCCAATTAGTCCAATATGTAAATATGTTTGATGATACAAATATGGTTTTCTGGAAAATTTCCTCCTTCAGTCCCTCCTCTCGTCCAGGGGGTCCCATTCATGGCTGACCCCCCATGGACGACCTTCAGAGGAACAGTGATTTGTACAGCTGTTGTCCTTGCCGTTGTTCCTCTTCTACTGTGTCGTTGTTAAGTTCTTGCATCTGGATACTGGCAGTGGGTAGCATTCTTGATGTAATATTTGCACATATCACTTTAATACAGGTTAGGCCAAGGCAGAGTGTGAACAGGATGGCTACTACTAGGATTAATCCCTTCATAATATATGCTCCCCAAACTGTGTTAAACAGCCATCCTAACCACCCATCAGTCCCTGTTAACCCCTGTTTAAAGTTATCCAATTGCTTTTGTATCCCGGACATGGCTGCTGTTATGTTTAGTGTCTCGTCGTGTACGTATGTGATGCATTTTTCCTTGATGATGGTGCATACCCCCCCTTGTCTGGCTAGCTGATAGTCCACCGCATATCTCGTTTGTTGTGTGTATAGTCTGAGTTCTGCGAGTTCTTGGTCAATTGCGCCTAATGCTTGTAGGGTGTTGTTTCCTAAAATGGTCAGTCCACATATGAAGAAGTTCCTATTACTGGCACTGATCACCCCTGCGGCGCCTCCCAGGGATAGTGTCCCCAGAAATCCATATCCTAAAGAAGACCCTAGTGTGACAGGGGCCTGCCAGTCGGAGCAAAATTCTGCGCTGATGGCCCTGGTCACTATGCGTTTCTGGACATGCCCTTCACTTGGGCATGGAACCGTGAGAGGTCTGATTGTCCCTACGGAAAAGAACCTTGGAGGCCTGTCTGTGGCCGTCGTATATACATTTTTAAATAAAAACACGTACCCGTCTTTAACCCGATAACATGCATTACCCCGGGGTCGTTTGACCGCATGGCCCCATCTTGTGGAACCTTCCCTCCCCCTTGACTGTCCACTTGATTGTACCTCTTGGCGAGAATCAAATGGATATGTCCCCGAGGCTGAGCTTACGTGGGTGCTGTTGCACTTGCCACACATAAGCTGCCTACCCGCGGTGACTGCAATGCATTTTTGTTGCTTGCAGTCACAAGTGAAGTGTCCTTCCCGGACCCGGCACTCCTGGAGAGCACAATGTGCCTCAGCGCACGAATCATTTTTAGGGACAAAGGCATGCACGCACCCCCATCCCTCTCCCTTAAAACATTGTGGGTAGTTCCCATGTGTCTCCTCCGGTTGGGGTCCCGTCCCCCTTAGAATTCCCGGCTCAGTGAGCTCTACACACCTTCCTTGTATCCCTTGCTTAAAGTACCCAATATGTTCTTTGCAGGGTGCCCCCGATGTGTCAATAGTGAATAACTCTTGTGGGAGCCACCCTGGTGTTGCGATGAATAGGGAGTTTACTGATCGCGCTGAGGGGTAACAAGCGGTCCTATTCCCATAGATCTGGATGTGTGTTTTCAGGAATAGGTTTCCTTCCATGATTGGTGGTTCTGCTCCCCTAACCCCCATATGTTGGAGTGTATTTACAATGGTCAGGGTTATTATCAGATATGTCCCTGTTCCCATATCGCTCTTTTTTTTTTCAACAGTATTTTACAATTACAGTATATACAGAAAATAAACAGGCAATCAAATTAAAAGTAGTTGGTTCCGATGTCTTGATCGTAGATCTGGTCCTGGTTCCTGTGGAAGTTGAATGAGCAAAACGGTATTTTTTAGTTCATTTGTCCTCATATAGTTTTAATTGGGTCCAGTGTTTCCAGACCCCCTGTCCCCTTATATCTATACAGGCACAGGTATCTCCGCTAATAATGACCTCGTAAGGTCCGTGCCATCTTGGGGCAAATCCTGGTTTTGCAGGAAGCACTTTTGTTAATACCCGGCTCCCGGCTTTTGGGACTTCTGGTAATATTTCTGAGTCCCCCTCTGCGTCGACCTGTGCCTGATTAGAAATTACGGACCGGCGCATCCCCTTCAATTGGGTGCTAAGGTCTCGGATGTATTGTCGGATCCTATCTTTTATCGGACCCACATCTGTCCAGCCTGTAATAATGTTTTCGGGTAAGTGCATTGCTCGCCCGGTCATCAGCTCGTATGGAGTCAAGCCGGTAGTTCGATTTGTGGTCGCCCTAAGCCTCATCAGAACTGCAGGTAGGACTTCTGTCCAATTTCTACCTGAGGATTGCATTGCTTTTGCCATTGTTATTTTTAGAGTCCGATTCATCCTCTCCACCATCCCGGAACTTTGTGGGTGATAGGGGATGTGAAATTTTTGTTTTATTCCTAATAGTTGGCAAATGTTTTTCATAACCTTTCCTGTGAAATGTGTTCCCTGGTCCGAATCAACTTGAATTGGCATCCCCCATCCATAGCAAGCTTAGTGTGAATTAAATAACACTTTGTACTGGCCTTTTTTGGCTGCAATTGGACATCCATTCATTTGTATGTAATCTTATCAAAAGACATCGCTTTCCCCATTAAAATCACATGCCATACAGCTCCGATCTTTATATGAGTACTCTTACACTATCTCTAATTTGATCATTTGTTTGCGTGCAAGCGCTACACCACAGTACTTCACAAAATAATTATGTCTTTATCAATGCCCAATATAGTATATGAATATATCATACAAAGTTGGTTAAGGCTTTTCAGGATTTGATGTTATTCTTGTGTCTATATGGCAGTGCTATACTGTATAATAAAAATAATCAAGCGGCAGTTGTATCATACCACTTTACACATCGTACCCGTGATATCCAAACCCTTTTAATTTAAGCCGTTTCTTTTTTTTTAAACTGAGCTCCAGATCGAAACCCCCGCACTCTAGGAAAAGTAACAGGCGCCGAATCAAAATCAAAGCAGGTACAATACATACCAGTTATTTGATTAGGAACATTTTGGTTTCTTAACTGGCTAGGTTTTAAGCTTTGCAGTGCTTTTATATTTGGCAAACCTTGAACCTTGATGGCTCATGAAATTCCGACGGCAGAACATAATTTTAACTAGTTCAGAATACTAAACTATCTGACGTTCGCAAATCGCGATATTCTGCGATTAATACTGTATTTCACTGACTTGATACACTTTAAACTAATTCATAGACCTCAGTCTTTTGTTCCTGCTTTTCTACCTTTCCACAAAATAACTTATTTTCTTCTCTTAACTCCTCAACTAACTCTTATAATTTCTACTTCAAGACAAAGGAAAGAGCACATGCTTCCTTCCAAGGTTTAAATCCTTTCTTAACATTAAAACAAACAACAACAAAGCATTCACGCAACCACTTTGTTTAAACACACACACACACACATGGAAGCTTCCAAAAGTCATTCCACAGTACATCCTTTTTCATTCAAACTTATCATTTCAGACTGGGATGAGTGTAAAACATTCAAAGAGAATACAGAACATTGATTAAGACAATCGCTCTTATTCTTCTTTCTTCCAAACTGTAATTAACTCAAAGCAGAAGTAAATTCAAGAAATCCTATCACTTTAATCTTTAACAGTTTTAACACTCTCCCAGCCCCCTGAGGCTAAACCAAGGTGCAATGTACTGCACCCACTGCCTGTAGCAAACATTCCACAGGAACAAAGAGCTCCCTGCTCTCAATCTAATTACAACAACAACCACCTACATTCGACAAGCTACCAGATCTCACAAACACACTGAAATACAAAAACTAAGATCTCTCCTATCCATCTGCTGCCTTTCCCCTGGCGTAAAAGGCTTATAGGTTGCCTTTGGTTGTGCTAACGTCCCTCCTCTCGTGACTGGCGCTAGATTATAATTTTCTACGTTTTCTTCTGATGCTGGAGTGGCTGTATGTTTCTGCACTGACTCGTATGGGCGCCGAGGGTCCGTTTCCTCTGATCTCTGCGTTATCTCCGCAGTGTGTCTTCTGTGTTCTAATTCCCTCACTCTCTCCTGTAATACTTTAATTTGTTCTGTCTCTTTGTGTCTCTCCTCCATTGAGGCATTTACTTCCTCAATTAGTCCAGCTAACTGGGTCACTAATATTACTCCCATTACTTTTGTTTTGTCCCGTTTAACTCCGTCTACCCACTTTCTTTGATCTTCTAAAGTTTGTGATGCGTTCCACCCGTTCCGTTTCATCTTTGCAACAATCGCTTCTCTGGCTAACAGATACTTCAAAATGAGAGCTACTGCAGTTTCTCCCTTAACAACGTGGTCTGCCATTTTTCTGTCTAGCAGTCCTGCAACCCCCGTATGCTGGCTGCTACAGTAAAAGTGCCTCAACTCTCTCCCTTATCTCCTGTCACTGATACTGCCCCAGCACCGTCTGTATTGCTGTAGGGCCTCGTAGTGAGGTTCCAGTGGGTCTCTTTCCCCTGGGCTCCCCCAACTATTCCTGACACCTCACGCTTGGACTATTTTGTGTTGTCTTATTGGGATGTGTGCTGGTTGTTTAGTGGGTTTGTCCGCCCCTGTTCCCAGCCCCTCTAAGTACAACGCCTCCCGCTCGGCCACCACCCCCACTAGCAGGGTTGATCCGTTACCCCAAAACCGGGTATCCTGCTATGGGCTGTGGTGTTCCCTACAGACGAACAAGGTTATCAAACTCCGCCCGGGTCCCTAATGGATCCTCCGTCGTCGTGTCTCTTGGTCAGGATGGATCGGGTCCCCTTTTCCTCAACACTTACACACATGTATTCTGTTATCAAAGCCCCTGTTATAGTTAGTAACTGTATCGACTCTGAGGTTGTTCGTCCCTTCAGAGTCAGTGTTGTTACCCGATTTACACTGTCCGTGCCTTGCACCCTGAGTGCCTGTGCCTCTTAGCGCCCACTTCAAAACCCAACCTTAGCGTGGGAGATTTCTCCTCTTAACGTCCAGTTTAGGGTAGGGCACCTTGAGTCAAGCACTCCCTTGTCCTATTGCCTTGGCACAGACAGCGGTTTCATTTACAATCCTGGGTTAGTTACACCAATTAGTTCTGCATGCGGTATTTATCTTTATATTAGTCTTAATTCCTGTTATCACATAGCCCAAAACCTGCTATCTTTACCTCTGGTCCTTTACTCCTATTAAAGTTAAAAGTTACTTACCTTTTTCCACGCGGTCGTTCTGACCTGTACCTCTTTAGTGCGGACTTCTGTTTCAATTTAAAAACTTAGGCAAGATTATACAGTTCTACAAGACAACAATACTTAAAACAGACAAACCCTAACCCTTAAAGGTACCTCACTTTGAACGGAGACCTGCACTCGCCTTTGCCTGCTCTGGATTTGTATCAGATTCGTTTAAATTTGATCCCGACTTTCAAACTGTGGCCATCAGTCAGAAGTCAGATATCAAATCCTGCCGTGACTACGCCATTTTGTTGTAGGGAAATATCCCTTACCAGTGCAGAATAGAAGTTGAGTCGCAAATCAAGGTTCAAAGCGTGTCTTTATTGTACAATTTACTAGGATTCTAGGGAGACCCCCGTAGCCAGCTCAGAAACAGTGGCTTGGCCACGTTGATCTCAATTAAATCACATCAGCTCTGGATCTTTATAGGGATCCAAAATTCGCGCGGGAACATTTGATTATGCCTTTTTTTACACAATGTATAAAGTGGTCTGTCAGTTTCAAAAGTCCCTAGGAAGTTTCATGGATTAGCATTTGTATGGTGTGTGTTCGTGTTAATGGGATTACTTGGTCCTGCCCCGGTGTCTAAATGCGTTTCCCATTACCATCTCTATGTGTCCTCTTATTTAAATTGATCCTATTGTTCCGTGTCTGTGTTTCCTGCTTGTGAGATTGAGTGTTAATGTCATCCTGTCCTGTTGGGTGTCTGGGGTATTTCATTCTTAACCTTTTATCCTTATCTCTTAGTTTATCAGATTTTTATGTCTGCCTTGGCCAGTTTAAAATGCAGCTGCGCTGTTGCTAGGCAGATTAGGGATCTTCCGTAGTTTCTGAAATTCGTGAGTCTCTCAGCTGTGCAGGGGGGGGACCCGATCGAATATCCATCCGGGGGTGCCCCTCTGCATTGTTGGCCCGTTATGAGTGGTGCCAATTAGTCCAATATGTAAATATGTTTGATGATACAAATATGGTTTTCTGGAAAATTTCCTCCTTCAGGGTATTTCCTTCTCTTGCTGTAACGGTGATGGAACTTGAAGGGAACCCCCATTTATACACAAAACAGGATTTCAACTGAAGTTGCCAAAGGTGGGGAAAATCTCAAGAGGAAAGTTCTGGCCCTGGCCTTTAGCAAATGTTTATATAAAGTGGGTTAAACTTTCCAAGACAGTCCCCTGCTAAGTAGTAGATTGGTAATTACAGTGCAAAATGAGAAGGTGTTTTGCAGAATGGGGCACAATTTACTAGCTTTGTTTGGCTAATAGCACCCTGCTGCTGGAATGCTAGGTTTCTTGGGGTAGGGTAGGTGAAAGAGGCCTTCAACATTTAGAACACAGGGGCATCACGGAAGTCCACCAGCAGAAGGCACAGTGGTTAGCACTGCTGTCTCACTGCGCCAGGGACCCGGGTTCGATTCCTGGCTTGGGTCACTGTCTGTGCGGAGTCTGCATGTTCTCCTCATGTCTGCGTGGGTTTCCTCCGGTTGTTCCAGTTTCCTCCCACAGTCTGAAAGACATGCTGGTTAGGTGCATTGGCCATGCTAAATTCTCCCTCCGTGTACCCGAACAGGCGCCGGAGTGTGGTGACTAGGGGATTTTGACAGTAACTTCATTGCCGTGTTAATGCAAACCGACTTGTGACACAAATAAATAAACTTTAAGGCTGCAATGGGTCTGAAACACTTTACTGAATGATTGGCCAGGGCACAGATTTTGTGCAAATAGAAGTTATTCTAACTGTCGCAAGTGATTCTCATCAAACTCACTGTTCTGTCTTTATTTTCCCCACCAGCTTTCCTTGTCAAATTAAGAAAATTTAGACCTGCCCCTTTATATTCTACTCGACACAACAGTGGAAAAAATACCTAGGAGCTGTGGAATCGTGAAGATTGAATGTGTTGTTAAGTTCTAAGCTGTACTCAGTCACCATGATAAACAAAATAAAAAGTGTATTTTCTTATTTATTCATGCAGCTTATATCGTGATACTTTTACATTTTTAAGTATTTACAGTGTGGCAGGATAAAAGATAACAAAAACAATATCAAAGAATCATTTGAACATAAAAAGGCGAGCAAAATAGTTTCATGTTAATAAAGAACTACATGTTTCTCAGTTAACAGGTAGCAAAGGACTTTGAAATAGCAACCATACAACATAAAAGAGATTTAAAAAGCTATTAGAAGCACCAAGGCCAAAATCCAGCCTTCCAGTTTCAATCTATTGGTCACTATATGTTACCAGAATTTTGACCACTCGTTTACAATGGTAGTGACTGTATGGTCATGAAAATTCCTGATGTAAGTTTTAACAACCTATTTAATATTTTTGTGGGGTTCAAGGTCGAGTCTTCATTTATACCAGTGCCACTTGTTAGTCCCCTTATTTTTTCTTGATGTTCTGACAGGAAGGTCAATATCAGTGCTGTCGGATATGTGGACTCAGTGAAAAATGGTCTTCAGTTGATTACTGACCATGTGTATATGCCTTCTATAACTGCATGTACAAGGTACTGAAATTTACAGCAACTAATATCAACTATTTGTCACAAATTCAGTATGTTTTCCAGTTCCACAAACTGAAATGACAACAAAGTGGGCAAGAATTTTTTTTAAAAAAGTCACTAACTTGAATATTTCTGAGCAGTCCAAAGAGCAGCTGGGTGAATTTAAGGCAATAATTACACCTGGATTTGGACAACAAATATAAAGTGACTGACCTTCACTTTCATGGATAATGTTCTAGAATCATAGAAACCCGACAGTGCAGAAGGCGGCCATTCGGCCCATCGAGTCTGCACCGACCACAATCCCAGGCCCTACCCCCACATATTTACCCGCGAATCCCTTTAACCTACGCATCTCAGGACTCTAAGGGGCAATTTTTAACCTGGCCAATCAACCTAACCCGCACAACTGTGGGAGGAAACCGGAGCACCTGGAGGAAACCCACGCAGACACGAGGAGAATGTGCAAACTCCACACTGACAGTGACCCAAGCCGGGAATCGAACCCAGGTCCCTGGAGCTGTGAAGCAGCGGTGCTAACCACTGTGCTACCGTGCCGCCCCTTGTCACCTGAGCCCCTTTTAATTAACAGAGAATTGTCAGTTATCCTCTGTTTGACATTTCCATCACACTTCCAGGAGAAGGGACTTGATTATTATTTTATCAAATGTAGGATGTTGTTCTCTCTTGTTTGCGATGCATTTCTGGTGACATGAATCCAGTTATTTTTGCAAGGTATCCTCACTCCTCATTTCCAGTAAACCAGTCCATGGATCTGTCCTTTACAGCAAGGTTGTATTTTCTTTCCCCGGTTTGTTCAGATTGATCGTCTAAAAGAAAATCGAATGATAGAGGGGAAAATTTGAAAATGTATCTGGTCAGTGGTCATATAAAAGAGTGAAGCGCGACATCACAAACAAACTTAAGAATTGTTATGAACAGGATAGCTGGACTAAGCAGAGATCATCACCAAAATAGTATTATCGAGTTATATTTGCATAGAACAAGGCCATTTAGCTCGTTGAGTCTGTGCTGATTCTCTGTAGAGTAATCCACTCGGTCCTATTCCCTCTATCCCTGTAAACCTGCAAGTTTATTTCCCTCAAGTGCCTATCCAATTTCCTTTTGATATCATTGATGATCTCTGCTTCAAACATCCTCCTAGCTAGTGAGTTCCGGGATGTCTTTTGTTGTGTAAAAGAAAAAGTCCTTTCTCAAATCCCTCAGTATCGCATTAAAGGGTGGAATTTTTCCCAGAATTGCACAGAATGCTGGAGCAGGAAATAAAAGTTGTGTGGAACTTGCTGGTTTCACATCTACCATTTCTAGCCTGATCAGACAGCACTCGGTGTAATTCACAGTGCTGGTGATGATCGCACACCCAGCAAGAGTAGGGGCTAAACTCAATGGCAAACAACCTCAACGCTGAGTTAAAGGCACCTCCCCCACGAACATCGGGCCTCCAGCAATCATGGGGAACATGAATAGAGGCACCCCCCTCGCACCCAAACCCCTGAAAGATCAGGTCCCCTACATCATCCAAGCACTGAGACTCCCCATATTCCCCACCGCCAATGTAGGCACAAACCCCTCAACTGCATAAGGGAAACCTCCCCAATGGGATGACAGAGTGCCAACTTGGTACTCCCACTTAGACGGCATTGCCAAAAATCCACCTCCAGGTTTCGATCTCCTTTTCCCTGGATTTCCTAGTACGCTCATGTTTCACCTTTGAAGAATATTTTCAGCTCTTTGGGCCATGCCAAGCTGAACACTACTACTCTAAAAGGGTATTTTGTCTTTACGGTCCACAGCAGAGTTGCTGCCCTTTCAGATCTCCTGGGCTTCTCCTGAGCCCACTTTGCTTCAGGTCTGCTCCCTGCAGCTCACTCTTTAACTTGAAGCCTTTTTTCTCTGCTCCTGTTGTTTATGTTAACTCAATTGGATCTGTCTCTGATCCTTGCTTTTGCCTGGGACTTTCTTCTGGGACCTCTTCCTGTCCCACTCTTTGGTTTGGGACCTTCTCCTGTTTCTCCCCAACTCCCCCATGCCCTGCTCCCTGGGACACATTCTTTTCAATGGTGCTCTGGTTCAGGTCACTTGATGTGTAGTTTTGCACCATTTCACTTTTCTTCTCATTCTACTCATGTGTGCAGGACCGATTCCTGGCAAAATGACATAAGAATGGATGAACAGCACATGCGTGACCACTTCCTTTCGGCGCATGCGCAGGAGATCTGAGTTCCTAACCTAAAGATGGTGAAAGACACCAACTGTGCATGTGCGGCCATTCTCTGGCCGGTTCATGTGCAGAAGACCTGAAAACATTGTGCTAGTTCCTCCCTAATAAAACTTCTTAATGACAAGAAACCGTAAGTGCTCAGGACATTCTATCTAAACTTAGGTCAGAGGTATATGTACTGTCTCCAACATGCAACCAATCCTACACTGCAAACCAAATGTGTCAATTTACACTCTGTAGCTGATGCTCTTTTTCTTTAGTCTCAAACTTGTACCAATGCTTTCTTTTCTCCTTGTGCTTGTGCAGTTTCCCTGAAAAAAGTACTTTCTATGAAAACAATTTGTTCATTTCCTTCCTGGACAATCAAGACAATTCTAGCTCTTTGCTACTGTCTTTATCAGATTTTGAAGATATTTCCAATACTGCTGTTTGTTTCTACTTGTTTAATCTAAACTACCAAAGAAGTTTATTCAATTAGAATCACTTACAGCAAGTACCGAAGTCAATCCAAATAATACAGCAGCTATGAGCCAACTGTTGGAAGGTTCAGTTCAGCAACATCTCTATCTTAAAATTCTCATCTTTTCTTTGAAATTCCTTCATAGCATCACTCACATTTTGTAATTTCTTCCAGCTTTATAACCCTCCCTGGATATCTCCGCTCCTTCAATTCTGACCTCTTGAACATCCTCAATTTTAAAACAGAAAGCACTGGAAATACTCAGCAGGTCTGGCAACATCAGTGGAGAGAGAAACAGAGTTAACATTTCAAGTCAAATTTGACCGTTCTGCAGATCTGGATTTTAATTGCTCCACCACTGACACCTATTGCCAAGATCCGAAGCAGTGGAATTCCCTCCCCAACCCTCTTTGCCTCTCCTTTAAAGTGCTCTTCAAAACCTACCACTATGAGCAACCTCTCCCAATATCTCCTGTTGTGACTCGATGTTGAGTTAGTTCGAAAACACTCCTGTAAAGTGCATTAGGATATTTTACTATATTAAATGAACCATATAAATGCAAGTTGTTGTTGATGTACAGCTAGCACTGACGGAAGTGTTACAGGCTCCTGCTCTCTTATGTCGAAAGTTCTATGATTCTATCCCTCATTTTGATGAGTACATGAAAAAATTCCCAGGATATATGATTCTTACCTGCTGTGGAATAGTAAGTATTATGTTCCATGTCATCTGAATTCTGTTCTGGATCATCCCGATACAAGTCATTCTTAGTTATTATCAGACTTTCACAAGATGAGGAAGACGACAGATGCATGCTGAGGAAGCCTTCTTTCTGGCCACACAGTGAACAATGAACTGGTGTGTCACAAGGACCCCGAGGTATTTTGACTTCATTTCGTGTGTACCTTCTGATGGCACCACTGTGATGCAGTGGCCTTCCCCGTTGCCAGATATAATGAGATGGAGCAATTGCCATAACCTATCAAAAGAAAATTGTTTTACATGCAGCTTTACAGAAACGATTGTAGTTCAGAAATCAGTGAGCTACAACGTACAGATCTAAAATTTCCTCCATTTTTTGTGTGCAATAACATAATAGATTTGTTCCTAATTGAAGTACCGAGTGAGGTGAAGGAGTGAAGACTGTTGGTAAAAGCAGATTACTCATTTTTGCTGAACTCTTCCTCATTCTCCATATGAAATCATTATTTATAAACACCATAATCCCAAAATCATCAAGGGACACTGTCATTTTAAGAACTTCTTGTACGCCTCTCTATCATCACAATGTATATTGCCTTATTGCAATTGGATCCATAGGCCCTTCAAATAAAAGGCAGCAACTGCACCTCATTAGCAACACAGCTGAAATACAACAAAAGAAATAAGAGTTGTTTAGGCCATTTAGATCCTTTTGAGGTAAGAAACCAAAATTGCACACTTTACTCCAGATCCTTGTTTCCTTTCAAATAATCATCTAATTCCTTCTTCAATTCCTCAGTTTAGTTTTCCTCCAGGCAGTGCATTGTAGATCTTAACCACTTGCTGTGTGAAAAAGGTTTTTGCTCACATCATTTTTCGTCTTTTGCCAATCTGTACCCTCTCGTTCCTGATCCTTTCATGAGTGAGAACAGTTTCCCCTGTCTACTCTGTCCAAGTGTCTCATTATTTTAAATACTGATACCACAATTCCTCTCAGTCTTTCCTCCAAGGAAAAGAGTTCCAATCTCTCCAATTTATCTTCATAATTGAAGTTTCTCATCCCTGGAACCATTCTCGTAAACTTCTTCTGAACTCTCTCCAATGCCATCTCATCCTTCCTAAAATGCAGCACCCAGAACTGTATGCAATACTCCAGCTGAGGTCTACAAGTGTCTGATACAAGTTCAGCATAACCTCCTTGCTTTCCTGGTGGGCATCGCAGGATCTGAGATGCTATATTGGGATAATATAGAGGTTACCCTATTTTGGATAAATCAGTAAATATAATATAGCCTCTTAATGAAGCTTAGAATATTGAATGCTTTATTATTTGCTCTCTCAATTTGTCCTGCCATCCTTTTGATGGCCCTCTGCTTGTTTCTAAAATATTCCCAATTGTCAGACTTGCTACTTTTTGCTGCAACATTTTAAGACGTACACTGAGCAGCTGAGGAAGAGAAAGGGAAGAGGCAGCCAAAAACAATTCCTTTCTGGCTGGATTGCCCATGATTAGCTCAGCTGACTGCCATCAGTGAACACAATGAAAATTCCCTCTTCACCAACAGTCCCACACCTTAGCTCTGTTACTGACCATGCACGTGCTCTTGGCTATAATGCCAAAATAAAAATCAACACCAAAGATTTCAATCCAACTATATCAAACTATCTAGTTTTTCATACAAAAGTCAACTAATTACCCTTGTGTGTTCTCTTAGTGTCTATCTTACATGTGGCTTTGTTTGTCTTCGTGCTCCTACACTCTGCTATCCAAACAGTTGCAGTGTGGCTGGTGGAAGACTACTGACTTTCAGTGGAGGAGACAACAGCTGACAACTCCGGGTGCTGTGAACTGTTCTGGCCCAGAAAGTCAAGCTTCAGACTGCACCATCTTGGCATCGTGGTAGCAATTTAGGTTGGACGGTTGTAACGCAGCAGCAAGGATTCTGGTAGAGTGGATATGGTGGGAGGACAGATGCTGACAGAGCACAGCAGATTGATCTCCAACGAGTCACTTCCAATTCCCTTAGGATGGCTCTTCCCTAGCAAGCTGTTCGAGGACAGATATCAGAGGACATGCAAGCAGTCTGAGCTTCCATGGTAACAGGCAGAGTTTGCATGATGTCAGCTTTCACTGCAGCACCCAGACATTGGGTAGCTTCTTCTTGTACTGTAATGGAAGCTGAAACATCTGCTATCAGATTGTGGTTGAATTCACAAGTGTATTGGAGTTGGCCACCGTTTCCACCCAGGAAAGAAGGGTCTCCAAGCTCTGCACAAATCCCAGAGCAAAGTTTTTGTTGGATTCCTCCATGCTCCTTGACAGTGATTACAGCCTTTCTGGTAGGCCTGCCAATGCACCAAGTATTTCATGTGTATACTCATCAGTTTTGTTTCTGAACACCACCCCATCAAAGTCCTCACCTGATTCCTTTGCAGCAGAACTCCAGTACAAATTGCTCTGCAGAAAGCTGGCACCTGTGCTACCCTTTCTCTGTGTGTTGGCTGCAGTCCACTCATGTCCGCTATCACAGATGCTGATTTCACCTCTAAGATATCCTCTACAGTATATGCAGTGTCAGCAGCTGAGCTGATGGTCGAGAAGTGTGAGATCCACTAAAGGTATTTCTCATTAATAGTCTACTGCCATTTAAGTAAATACGGCAGCTTGTATTCCCATACCATTTCTCTGACCCAGATAAATGGATCAACAACCATTATCTGAAGGACAGAAAACATTCATACGAATGATTCTGAATACATTTAGCTTGCCGATGGGGCAGTGTGTTGCACCAATAGGACAGCAATATAGATCCTACCAGTGCCATTTACCAGAGAGATCCCCAAATACAACTGTGGGGCACTAAATGAAATATCTGAATCATAAGCCTGCACCTCAGAAGTGAAGTGGTGTTTGATGATACAAGTAAAACAGTGAGGGAAATGTAAGTTAGGTGGATTTTCACAGTCACAGGCAGTTGTAAAATATGCATACCATCTTTGGAATTCTCCTCCAATTCCCTGCATAACTTGCACTCAGTAACTGCCCACAGCACCAGACATCCACTCCTTACCTGTGCAACTAGAAGAAAGAGCTTGCCATGCAGCCGCGAAAGCTTTTGGAGCGTTTTCACCCTGCTCTCCATCAGCTGGTACAAGGCCCCGAGCTGTGGTACAAGATTAGGCAACTGCAGAGAGTAAAATCAACCACTTCAGTGCAAGCTAAAGTTACAAAACTGTGTGAAATTCTAATCATAAATACAGTACTTCAATACATGAATGGTAAATCCTGTAGATTAGCAAACTAAACTTGGAAGTAATGCCACAATTTCTACAGTGCCACCCACCCAAGATTCTCAAAAGCAGATTCTAAATAGTTAAACTGTATAAACCCAATTTTTTTTTAAGAGATGGTTTATCATTGCTCCAAGCATCACTCCTTTAGAATCAGAAAAGTTAAAGCCCCACTGAACATCGATACCCAACACGTACATACCTATGATAGCCAAGAGGTTTCAAATGGAGCCCATACTTTCTGTGGATATGGTTACACACTTAAAAGATACAACCCAATAACACCATAAAGATGTACATTTTCATGTATGTTTTCCTCTATTCAATCCAAACTGCCACTAGAAGAGCAGACAGAAAGCGCGAAGAAATTGATCTTGCATCTTAATAATAAGGAACCAGAAAGCCACTGGAATGTGCTTCAGGTCTGTCAACAGATGCAACCTTATTTGTTCCTTCATACCTGACCAGCAACAGGCTATAAACCAAAAACGGTTTCCTGAATTTAGCTTTTGAAGATCCCAGAGACATCAAAGCTAACATTCAACATGTCTTTCGTTATACTGCTGAGGCTCAGTAAACCAATGTTACTTACTGT